>NC_137088.1:39422628-39535128 GCF_951640355.1 Cnephaeus nilssonii | reverse complement strand
ATACCAACCTCTGTGTCTGTGATCAGGTCTTCTGTGACTCTGACATCCTATTTGCCTCCTATAAAGCCCTCATGAT
Organism: Cnephaeus nilssonii; assembly: GCF_951640355.1. Lineage (NCBI taxonomy): Eukaryota > Metazoa > Chordata > Mammalia > Chiroptera > Vespertilionidae > Cnephaeus > Cnephaeus nilssonii. The sequence continues at coordinate 39,535,052 of NC_137088.1, read as the reverse complement.
AACATTTGGGTAATCTAGAGTAATCTCTTCATCTCAAGATCCTTATTGTAATTTAACATGTGCAAAGTCCCCCCCCTTTTTTTTAATGAATTGTATGTTCTTTATTCAAGGGAAAACAATCCATGGTTTGGGAGAGTGCAGTGCCTCACAGGCAGCTGAGCATTCCTCCCAAGGGATTTTGGGCAAAAGCAAGTTTAAAGAGTGTTACAGTCAGCAATGTGGAAACAGAGCCTGATTGGCTAACAGGTCACACAGGAAATGAGAAAGAGTATTTGGTTTAAATTAATTGACTGGGGATGCATATCTGTCTTTACTTAGAACAAGGATAATTCATGATAACATGGCCCAGCCCTAGAATCTAGGATAATTTGTTAATCTCAAGGTCCTTAATGTAATCAAACATATGCAAAGTCCCTTTTGTCAAGCAAGGTAACATATTTACAGGTTTTGGATATTAGGACATGGGCATCTTTCAGAACCCATTTTTCGGTGTAGCACAGAGTCTAGCACAGAGTACTGGATCTACTGAGAGCATTTTCAAGAGAGACCACAACAAGCTATATATTGGTTTGAGAAGCCTCCTTGTTACCATGAGTCTGAGCAACCCTCTCCCAGAAAACATCAGAGAAAGTGGAGCGCACATCCCACCACCTGGTCACATCTCATAGGCAGGGGTATCCTGCCACAGCAAACTCTCAACAGAGATGGCCCCTGAAGACCTGGGAATCAAACCCACAACCTTTCTGGTGTATGGGATAACGCTCCAACCAGCTGAGCCATTTGGCCAGGGCTGAGTAAAATATTCATTTACAGTAATATGAATCTGATCTGTGATATGAGTAATGCTGATTTGAGTTGTCTTGAAGCATGAAACCCAGATGGAAAGATAATGAAGAGGGGGGAGAAATGTCTCCTCTTGTTTGATAAGACTTATGATAATATCTAACTGTGTTTTTCTTGAAGGAAATACTTTCTTATTGTTGGCTTTTGTATAGCTCCCTTTCTACACTTCCTGTCTAGTACAGTAAGCACAGTAATAAAATGTGGGGTCTGGGGTTCAAGTGCCTCAGTTGATATTCCAGCATCACTCAAGGGCTATGAAATCCTTGGCAAATTCTAGGCTTTTTCATTGTAAATTAGAAATAATAACAGTATCTTCTTTCAAAGGGCAGTTGAAAAAATTATTTCTGGAAACATAGTTTTGGAACACAGTTCTGTGTATTTTCCTAAATTCTCCAAGGCCCCTTAACCGTTCCTTTTCCTCTAGCCCCCCACCTTCCAAAATGTATCTATCCCTGCAATAGAAGGCCTTCAAAAGGGCTCTCAACAATCCTGCCTTCCGGTATTCATGCCTTTTGTAACCCCTGCCCTAGAGTGTGCGCTGGAGTTAGTGACTGGCTTTTATTGAATAGAATATGGCAAAATAACGGATCATCACATCAGATAGTAGGTTACAAAAAGTCTGGTGTTTAAATTTGGGGTGCCCTCTCTCTGGCTCTTCTCACCTGCTTTCACTGATTAATGAAAGTGCCATGACATGAGCTGCCCCGTGGGGAGGCCAAGAAGCATAGAATTGGGAGCACTGTCCACCCAGAGAGCAGATGCCCCCAAATATTTTCTTCTCTGCTGTTGTTGCCTCAGCACATATCACTCAGCAAGGTCTCTGAAAACACAAATGCCCACCAGTTAGCTAACATATTGGAAAAAGAGAAGCCAGTGAGCACCTGAAACCCTCAGTCCAAAAGTCCACAAGGGAACGAATCCTGCCAAATCCAGGCAAGCGAGCATGGGAGGGGATTCTTCCCCACGGAGCCCTAGGATGAGACAGTGGCCATGGCCAGCTCCTGGCCTGCAGCCTGGCAAGAGGTCCTCAGCCTGAAGACACACTGAGCCACACGGAGATCCCAGACCGACAGGAACTATAAGGTAATACATGTTGCTTTTTTAAGTTATGACATTTGGGGGTAATTTGTTATGCAGCAGTAGATAAATAATCTATCTTTATAGTATTCATAGGCATTAAAGAAGAAAATGGCAAAATCAAACAGTTCTTTTCTTCATCCAGTAGAGAGAAGAAAAGTGCTCTGAATGAGTCACTTCTCATCCTGTCTAGAAGCTGGAAGTATCAAAAGTCTAAATAAACATGTATGGTAAGTGGCATGAGTATGTGAAAACGTGATAAAACTGTCAGAAGTGTTTTTGCAAGAAACTTATTAATTAACCGAGATTAATCTATCTTTGGTGGAATTTCAGTCAGAGTAACAGAATAAAATAGAATATTTTAGGTAAGGTTGGTGATTTGGAGGAATTTGGTGAAGAAATGGGAAGACTACTATATATTTGCAGATCTGTCCAGACCAAGCCTCTTTTAAGTCAGCTTTGTTCACATTATCTGATTTTTAAAAAATTCTGAAACCACATATTTTTCAGATGATAAATTATTTTTGCTGGTGTGTGGTAGTGTGGTTTGTATTGGGTGTGGGGTGTGAGATGGTCCCGAAGCAAGAACAATGGCGGCCACGTTTGTGCAATGAGTACTGAAGTGATGTATTTTCCTACTGATATAAATATAGGCATTCTTTTATCTATTTTGCTCTGTCAGAGGACTTGCCACTGCAATACCTCTCGGCATTTGCTATAGGTATATACTCTTTCAAGTAAGGTGACTGTTTTAGATGTCTAAATTATTGTGATTCTGAGTCCTGACAGGCCATTCTTTTCTCCCAGGGACCCCAAAGTCTTAAGCATGAAAACTACACAAGGACTCACGCCATTTAGCGGGGTTTATGTTGTTAACTACTTCCTTCCTAAAAATATTTCACAGAAAGGAAAGTAGGGTTATTCCACCAGAGAGCCTTTTTTCTTCTCTACTGTTCATGTAGCATGGATGTCTCTCAACAAGGTCTCCTTTGAAAATAACAATGCTGACAGTGCAGCAAAAGCCCCTGACTCCAGAGACAGATGGAGATTCTGAAGCAGTCAAATCTAGTCATAATTCGAGTTGCCATTTAAATATGGCTCCATGTCAATGGCAAGAAATGTGCAAGCAATCGAAGACAGCCATTGATTGATCCTCTTCTCACATCTATTCTCAGTGTTTCTCTTTTTTTTAAGGAAGTTTTTTAAAAATATATATATATATTTGTATTGATTTGAGAGAGATAGAAAGAGGAAAGGGGACTGAGAGAGAGAGAAAAATATCGATGTGAAAGAGAAACATCAATTGGCTGCCTCCCGCACGCCTCCTACCAGAGATCCAACCCACAACCCAGGCATGCACCCTGACCGGGAATCGAAATGGCAACTGTTTGGCGCATTGGATGACACTCAACCAACTGAGCCACACCAGCCAGTGCTGTTCTCAGTGTTTCTTTGCAGTACAGACAAGTCCAGCCTCTGGCCTCTTCCCTTCTTGGTGTAATGCATTTGTGGCCGGTGTCATTGGATGCTGTTTGAACTTTTGTGGCAGAAAGAAAAGAATGTCTAAGGGAGGACAGGCTATTTCTTAGCATTTATAAGATTATCCAAAACAGATATATACCAACAACATGAAACAGCAAACTGGGTAATTGCTGGGTGGATTTTAAAAAGACCTCTGTAGAATAGCTCCTGTGGCAGAGGCTTGGAACGGACACACTGTCTTTCCTGCCATAACCATTGGCTAAAGCAGATCGCAGGGAGACAGTCTGCACAATGAATTTAGAGAACATTAGCAAAATCCCACTTTTCCTCCATATCCAATGGTTGGTTTTATGGGAATCGGAACTATTTATACAAGTATATAAACTATCCACTGCCCACTTGCAGGAACCATAGAGAAAGACAAAGAAAATTGACTGAAGTGGTCAAAATGACATTTAAAATTACTTGGTATCTACCACTTCCATTTACACATTGTCACAGATAAGCCAGACTGCTTCCTCAAACTCCCAAATTTGGTATCAGCCTAATTTGATAGAGAAAAAATTTTTAATTTGTCTGATTTACTTCCAGTGCATAGTCTATAACAGGAGGACCTGAGGTCTTGTTTGAACAGTACGTTCATTAAAGGTGTTACATTACCCAAATAAAATGGTATGTCAATGCTATTATGAAGTTCACTGCAATTTAAAGCCAGTTAACTTTGTTGTAGGCATTTTGTCAATAAAATTAAACTAATGAAAATGAAAACAGAGTCGATGTAAGTTAATTGAAAATTGTTTTAAAAAACAGTGTTAGCTTCTCCTAATTTAATGTTACCACTACCATAATATTTACCTTAATGACTTAATTATACATAAAGTGTTTGGAGAATCCCACGAGCTCTTTGCAATGTGTATTATGATGCAGTAAAAGGTATTTATCCATTCAGACCAGTGGACAAGTGAAACATATTCAACATAATACTCTCTATAAAATATTTTGTAAATTGACTTTTGTCACCATCTTAATACCGTATTAATATGATATAATTAGCATTAATGTCATGTACCACATCAATTTTTAGTGTATTAGGTACATTCTTTTCCTATTAAAAAATCTTAGAACCATCAATTTCTTCTCTTCCAGCCAGCTAGGGTGCATACAGATCAAGTTGAAATGACACAATGTAAAAATCAGTCTTCTAGGTCATCATGGAGGGAGAAAAGAGAAGGAATAGTTATCACAAATTCTCCTCCATTTTCTCCTTCTTCCAGTCACATTTCATAACATGAAAGGAATCCAAATAACACCTGTCTAAAGAATAATTGCAATGGTTTCTTCTTACTTTCTAACTTATTTGACTGCTGTGTATCATTTAATCCTACTGACCATTTTTTTAATAATGAGGTTTTGTAAACTTCTTGAAAAAAAAAATAAAGACCACGAATCGATCAATCTCTCTCCCTCCGTTTTTATTTTAAAATGAATTTACTTGGATGACATTGATTATTAAAATTATATAGGTTTCAGGGGTACAATTCTATAATACATCATCTGTATGTTGTATTGTGTGCTCACCACCCCAACCTACTCACCATCTTAGCAGACACTCTTGATTCCTACCTAAGACCTTTCCTTGTTCCAAACCTAGTTTTTGGTTTCAGAATCTCAATTTGGTTCATTTCTCCTAGACCTTGTGCCCAGGAAAAGATGATGGATCTTTATCAAGTTTAAGTGATTCACAAATGAAATCTATTCTTAGCACTGATTGGTTTGGGTAATAAGCATTTGATGGTGTTGTGGCCAATGAGCAGAGGAACAAACTGAAGGTGGGCAGCAGGGGGTATTGTGTCTGGGGAGGATTTTCTGGGCATAAAAGGAGACATAAATGAAACATGCCTTTTTCCTACTGGGCATCATTATGTAAACATGTTACATCTGGAGCATTTTAATGCACTCTCACATGCTAATGATGGCAGAGCAGAAATTTTGCAGAACTCAAGCCATTGCCATTTTAAAGCCATTTAAAGAATCAATTATAGAACTGACCCATGTACAATTCCTATAAAATGTCTTATGATTAAACTAGAGGCTGGTGCACGAAATTCGTGCACAGGGGAAGGAGGGGCCCTCAGCCCAGCCTGCACCCTCTCCAATCTGGGACCGCTGGCTCCTAACTGCTCACCTGCCTGCCTGCCTGATCGCCCCTAACCCTCTGCCTGCCGGCCTGATTGCCCCAACCTCCTCTGCCTTGGCCCGCACCCAGGACCCGGGCTTCCCTCCCTCTGGCCGGCCACAGGCACCCAGGACAGGGGGCGGGGCAGCTTCGCCCTGGCCATAGCCACAGCCGCAGGCACCCGGGACCCAGGCTGCAGCTGCAGGGCTGCAGGCGCCCAGGACCAGGACCAGGACTGGGGGCAGGGCAGCTTCGCCTAGGCCCGTGGGCAGGCAGCCTTGTCTGGGCCCAGCTTTGTGAGGAAGGATGTCTGGAAGGTCATCCGAATATGTCCAGTCTAATTAGCATATTGCCCTTTTATTAGTATAAATTAAAGTTGAATTTCCACTTTCTCATAGTCTGATGTATAACTTTTCTAAACCTTTTATTTTCAGATTTATATGACACCGAGTTTGCTTGGTCCTTCTAAATCTTCAGTTGCTGCTTTTCTCTGTGCATTGTACGGATTGTTGTAGGCTTTCCCCAGGTTTTTCTTCTTGGTCTCCTTCTTTTCTGCTGGGTTTTCTTGATGCTTTCATTTATCTCACAGCTCTAATTAAATCTTTTCTAAGTCTTTGCCTTATCAACTTAGCTTCAGGCTCAAATTTCTACTTCTTATAAAACATTTCAGTTTGGGGTTTTCAAAGATTTCCTCAAACACATCAGTTCCTGCAAGTACTCAAGGGCTTTCCCCCTCACACTGTTTCTCCTCTCGTCTCAAGAGAACAGACTCCTGTGTATGTGGGCTCAAAACTTTGCAATCATTTTGGTCCCTTCTTCTTTCCATTCTCACTCTCTTTAAGTAATAAGCCACAAAATTCTGATACTTTACCCAAAAATATTTTCTGAATTGATTTCTTAATTTTTATTGCTACTGTTGTTATTGGTAGAAGTGAGTATCTCTTTCCCCACCGAGTGCTGGGGGTGGTGTCCTTACGATATCATGAGAAAAAGAATTTTCTGAGACTTCCTGGGAGGATGAGTGGTTTTTATTTGTGTGGAATTACATCCCTGGGTTTCCAAAGTCCCATTTCCCTTAATCCAGTCCTGGAAGAAGTGTAGCTGTGGATTCAGTAAAGCCCAACGCAAAACCAATGTCCAGAGCTCCCATTCCATGTTGCAGCTGGGACCAGTTCAGCATCAGATTAGTTACAGTCCTTTAGTCCATTGTGTGCGGTCAAATGCAGGGGAGTCAAGAGAGTGTGCCCCCTGCAACATGAGTCCAAAAAAAAAAAAAAAAAAAAGCCAAGAGAACTAAGAGGGTCAAAAGCCAAGAGAAAGCAGGAGAGCTAACCCCTTTGTTTTAGGGGGTTAAGTATCTCAAATCTTCCCATGCTTGCAGTGGCCACGCCTACTCTGGCCAGACCTGTTCCCAGGTGTGAATGACATAAAGTACCTTCACTAGCCCCTCTAACTTTACTGGGCATGTGTCTATCTCCCCCAACACCTCCCTTTCCCCAGTGATCTGCAGGGAATAGACCGGTGGCTCCCCTGGGAGTGGAAAGCTTTAGCTTCCCGGTGAAGCTGCCCAAATGACATGCCTATCATATTTGGTCTTCCCTTTGCTCCTTTTCTGTTATCAATAACTAGGATAGCCCGGCTGGCGTGGTTCAGTGGTCGAGTGTCGACCTACAATCAGGAGGTCATGGTTCGGTTCCTGGTCCGGGCACATGCCCAAGTTTAGGTGTCGATCCCCAGTAGGGGGCGTGCAGGAGGCAACCTGTCAATGATTCTTTCTATCTCTCTCTCACTCTCCGTTCCTCTCTGAAATCAATAAAAATATATTTAAAAATGACTAGGTTAATTGCAATGCTTTTGCTGTTACCATTAAATGAGTGTTGCAGATTTACATAGCATCTGGGGTAGAGATATAATGTAGTCTGAGATGAGTTTAGTGTTCTTGCCTTTGAAGTTCAACTTGATATTTTTCTGATTTTTTTTTTTTTTAAGATCCATGAGGTATTCTGAAGTTTCTCTAATTGCCTAGATTTGAATTATTATTTTTTGTTTGTTTTTCATGCTTGGAATGCGTTTTACATCCTGAATCATAAAATGCATATCTTTTCATCAATTCCATATCATTGTTGAATATTTGCCCTTCAGATTCTGAACTGCTTTTATTATTTTCTTTCAGAACAAGATAGCACTTGACATTTTTCCATTTCTCCATATCACTGTATGAGTGTCCACTTAACAGTTTTTCTCACAATAATTGTATTTTATGTAACTGAAATTAATTCATGAAAACCTACCACAAATAGAGATGTGGTGTCAGGAGTCACAAGAACAGTAGCTGCACCTGGTAGTGCTCAATGTACTTACTTGTTAACACATTGTATCATCACAGCAGCCCTCTGTGCCCCGTTACTCTCATCCCTGCTTTGTAAGAGAGACAGATGGGGCACAGAGGGGCGGAATAACTTGTCTCTCGTCACAGAGCTGGCTCTGAAGTGGTAGAATCAGCATTTGATAAGAGGCTTCAGAATTTATTTTTTTAAGGACTACATTCAGCAATTACACATGTTTCCCTTTCAGATATTTCTTTATGAACTAAAGGAAATAATTTAAGAACCAGAATTCAATTTTATTTAATTCAAAAAAGTAAAAATAAAAAAAAAGAATGCATAGCAGTGAGCTAATGAAGAGGTTTGCAGAGAAATTGGCTCAATAAAAACCAAAAAAAATTTAAAATCTGCTTTTAAAATGAGTAAAAGAGATACCTCCAGTTAATATATAGTTTTATCTTTTTAGGAAGTTTTGTGTTATGATTCAACTAGATCAAGTAAGGAATGCATTTTGGTATAATTATATCTAAATGGTAAACATTATTGTGAAGCACAGTCGTGGTGTACATTTAAGCTTATGAAACGTCACGGGCATTACTGAATTGGTTAGTGATGTTCACATGACGCGACGTCCTGCTTTGAAAACGCAAGATTGTTTTTCTCCTTGGAGAAGGTTGAATGGGAGCCCCGGGGAACCTTTACATAATTTTTAGAAGAGGGGGCACTTTCACTTCTTCCATTCACTATACGAAAGGTGGTAAGCTGACAGAAACAATTTCTTTTTATTTACTGGCCATTACAGTTGTAAAATACTGCAGACATGCGCCTAACATAAATCAGTTCCCCTCAGATGAATGTGCCTTCGGAGAGGCTTTCTGCCAAGGTTTCTTCACCTCGGCCATATCTCTCTGGAGTGCTCTTGTTCTCTCTGTGGCAGCCCTTCTGAATTTATTTTGTTCTTAATTCTGAATAATCCTCAATCAGAAGACAAATAGACAGAGGCTCAGAACTTTAGAGTTGAAAGGGACTTTGGTGGTTGGATCAGATAGATCATCTATATCAGGATCCTTTCCATAGCAAGCAACAGAAAACAAGACTCGAACTCACACAAAAAAGGGAATTAATAGTCTGAATATAAGCAGCTTCAGGTAGGGCTTGATCTAGTGGTTTGAAAATCTCATTAAGGACTGCACCTGGTAGTGTTCAATGTACTTGCTTGTTAACACGTTGTATCATCACAGCAGCCCTCTGTGACCCTGTTATTCTCACCCCTGCTTTGTAAGTGAAACAGATGTGCTTAATTGTCAGGTTCTTTATGGTCCCCATCACAAGGAGATGGAATGCACTGATTTACTTTAGGTCTTTAGTTCATCAGTGTCCACCCCTTAATTTGGCAGAATAACCAATCCCACCCAAACTATATGGGTCTCTACAAATGGAGATTCTCAATGCTGAAAGAAGTGAGGAACATTGATGCTAGGGAAGAAGCCAAAGATCTATAATAATAAGAACGTAATATGCAAATTGACCAAACAATCAAACAGCAGAACGACCATCCGGACGACCACAGTATGACATGCACTGGTGCCAGGCCCACCAAGGTGGGTGTGATGCAATTGGTCTGGTGGAGGGCCCACCATTGCCCCATGGTTGCCCTGCAGCGGTAGGCCCAGGCTACCAGGCCTGTGGTGCTGTGGTGGGTGGGCGGGGCTGGCCAGTGATCACCCCACAGAAGGAGGCCCAGGCCAGCCAAGCGATCGCACCCCATGCCTGTTGCCTGCAGAGAGAGGCAACAGGTGGAGGGGAAGGGGAGAGACAGCGCTGCACAGATGGCAAACAGTGGCAGCAGCGGGGGCAGGGCCAGCTGCCAGCAGCTGGGGGAAGGAAAGCCCCAATAGGCCCTGATCACCAGCCAGGCCTAGGGACCCTACCCAAGGGGTCCTGTATTGTGAGAGGGCGCAGGCTGGGCTGAGGGGCACCCCCCTCACCTGTGCACGAATTTTGTGCACCGGGCCTCTAGTATCTATATAACCAACCTCATTATCTTACAGCTGAAAAAGAAAGATTTCTGAGCTGCAAGATGTAAGGAAACCATCATGCCACAACTAAATTGATGTGACCAGAAATAAATGTTAATTTTATTAAGCCAGTGAGATGTCGAGGTTTGTCCCTAACAGTGAAAAAATTTCAGATTTTGTCCTTCAGTTATCTTTTTAGTGTCCCTTTTGAGTTTCAGTCATTGAGCTAGGTTCTGGGGATGAACATTCTATCGCTCACTCTTAGAGAACATATGCTTTGACTCTTAACCTCCTTGGTTTTTATATTCCTGACTGAAGTTTCTGCTCAATAAAATGGGGACAATGACAACCATGTGATAGTGATTAATTAGATAGTACTTGCTGACATAGAGCTACAGCTGAAAGTCCTTCTGCGTTGGGCACATGACTTCTCACCTACTTCTTGAGGTGGTACAAGAAAGGTTTTTTGCTTGTTTGTTTTTATTTGCTTTAACATGTCATCAGTACAATCTCATGCCTTTTCAGACTGTGAACTCACCCTCAAGGAAGATGTTCAGGTAGTAAGTATCTGAAGTGGCCAGCTTTTTTTGAATGGACTTCATTTACTCAATCTTTTGTGCTTAGGCCATTGAGCTCCAGGGTTTTCTAACACTCGGGCCTTCTGGACAGCCATGAAAACAAGAAAACTGAAGGGTGTTGTCTTTACTTTTCATATCCTGGACTTGGAACACTCAGTTTTGGGGCAAAATACATCATAGTCAACTCAGAAGTTTTGGCCTCAACTTTGGGTCTTCTGAAATTCTGTGTCAAAAGAGACTCAACAGGATGTTTCGACTCAATGAATACTTTTATTGAGAAAGACTATCTGGAAGGAAATTCCAGCTCAGAATTCTTCTCTAAAATTATTTTAAGAAGGAATTATCTATATCTATGTATCATCTATTTATCACCATCATCTATCTACCTATAGCTGTAGATATTAAGATGGGTTATTACTTGAGGGGAGGTGGTACTTGGGCATTCAGCTTTCTCAGAGGCAGAAAAGAGATAATTTATTGAAGGACAAGTACCTATTGGTAGGGAGGAAAAAACAAGTGAATAGTGGCTTCTTTCTCCATAGAAGAAAAGGGGAACTTTAAAAAGAAAGATAAAGATGATCCAGGTGATGAGGAGATTAGGGAAATTGATTTATAATGAGATTACGGTACAGAACCAAGAGAAATCCCATAATTGAGAGAGAGAAGAATCTCTAAAACAGTTCTCTGGCTAACATTTAGAAGATGAAAGCAAAATGCCAGAAAGATAAAGAAAAATCTAATCACCATGATGTTGTTGGAAGGATTTGATAATGATAAAAAACAACAAAACTGGATGCCAGTTTGGAAAACAGCACCTCCGCTGGGAGATTATCACACTGTGGAGCTCCAATACTAATGTGCTGAACCAGAGATAAAAGCACGGACTTCCCATCTGTTTTACTGGGGATTCAGGCCCATTTGGACACCCCTGATAATACCAATGCCACACATTTGCAAGATGGGAGCTGGTGGCTCCTGTCTGTTCCCTTGGCTCAAGCCAATACACGATGCATTTGCACTAGCTGGTTTCACCAATAAGAGACAATGCATCATGGAATAAAGATGATGGCTTTTTAGAAAGGACTTAACAATTAAGGATACATGATGGATCTTGGAACATAAAGGAAGTATCTTTAAGAAGAGGCTTTGCCGAAACCGGTTTGGCTCAGTGGATAGAGTGTCGGCCTTCTGACTCAAGGGTCCCGGGTTCGATTCCGGTCAAGGGCATGTACCTTGGTTGCGGGCACATCCCCAGTAGGGGGTGTGCAAGAGGCAGCTGATCGATGTTTCTCTCTCATCAATGTTTCTAACTCTCTATCCCTCTCTCTTCCTCTCTGTAAAAAATCAATAAAATATATTTTAAAAAAAGAAAAAAAAAGAGGCTTTAAGTGTGTAGACAGAAAACTGGAAACACTGACTTTCTCATTCTATTTTCTGTGTGCGTTTAAGCCAATGGTTCCCAATTAATGGAGTTTTTTTTTGTCCCCCAGACGTCATTTGCCAGTGATTGGAGATATTTTGGTTTCGGCAGCTTAGTGAAGGGAGTTGTACAGTATGTAGAGGCCAGGGGTACTGTGAGCCATCCTAAGATGCACAGTTCAGTTCCCCACAATTAAAAATTATCTGGCTCAAAATATCAATGGGTCAGGGTTGAGGATCCTGGTTCAGACTAATATTTTATTTCTTGAGTCTTTTGCCCAATATTCTCTTTATACAAGGGTACTTTATTTATTACAGGGTTAATATAAAGAATTAATGAGATGACATATATACAAAGGTCTGAAAAGTCATAGGGGTTTACTAAGTTTTGAATGTGAAATTTAAAACTGCTTTTCTAATTATAAGGTGATTCTAAAACCTCTGAAGTACATTGGAATAGGTTGTGTGTGTGTTTTTTAGTGTAAAAAGCTGGGCCCTATCCAGCGTGGCTTACTGGCCAGAGCATTGGCTCTGGCAGTGAAGGGCCAAGGATTCTATTCCCGGTCAAGGGCACCTACCTGGGTTGCAGGTTCCATCGCCAACACTGACCGGGGTCCAGGCCTCTGCAGGAGGCAACCAATTGATGTGGCTTTGGCTTTCTTACCTTTCTCTCTCTTTTCTTCCCTCTTTCCCTCCCCCCCCCCCCCCGCTTTCTACTCTCTCTAAAATGAATGGAAAAAATATCTGCAGGTGAGAATTTTTAAAAAAATGGCTTCATATTATAAGTGACACTGAACTGTATCATTTGAGGGAGGAGAATTGTATAAGATACTTATTTTATGTATTATGTATTTTACATATTTATATAATTATTTGCTACTGTGTATCATGAACCAGAGATTTTTATAAAAAAGCCTGCATTTTTCTTGCATCACCCTCCAAGCCGTTCTTTATCACATGTGTCTGGGCAATGTAATATAAATCTATTTATATTAAAGAGAACATAACACTGTTTTTAATAAGCTAACATGTTCTGCAGATGTTGGAGAGAGGATGTGGTATTTTCTAAAAGCTATAAACGCCACACTGTTTTTTAAAATCTCTTAGCATTTCACATTAAAGTAAGTTATTTGAAAAAAGTTTGGGGATTGCTAAGGTGAAAGAAGGAAGGAGAGATAGAAGAAGGGAAAGAGAATGAAAGAATGAGAAAAGGATGGAGGGAGGAAAGAAAAGAAGTAGGGAGGCAGAGAGAGAGGAATAAAGAAAAAGTATGTATTTGTACCATCCTCAGGCAGGTGAAATGAAGAGGGTTTGATGAAGTGCTATAACAGTAATTGTTGAGGCATGAACACATGCCGCTGTTACGAGGGCGGGTAGCCACCATCTGGAAGAGGCAGTAAAGACCGGGTGGAGAGCTGAACATTTGATCCGGAAGAGCTGATGGGTCCAGGTATTTAAGTTGCCCGCACCTTAACTATGTGTAGCCAATCGAATGAAACACTACCGAGAACTGGATTTGAAAACAGGTTTAAGGGGAAGTTACTCCGTGTACCTACAGCATTCCCTTTCTCTGACTCACACGCACACTCAGCCAAGCTGCTTTCTGAAGCCGGGAGGCCTCTTCTCAAACTGCCTCAGAGAATCTGGAGCAGCCCGCCCACTCCGCTCTTGGTGCCCCAACCTGACGGCATATTGAAAGCATCGGGATCATTAAACAGGACCGGCCGTTTCTCTGCCCACCGCCCTTGCAGAGACTCTAATTTAATGACGGGGGCGATGGGCCACCAGAAGTTTTATTCCACCTCAGGGGTTCTGTAGGGCAGCAACCTAGTTAAAGCCTAATCTAGGATGCAGAACAATGAAAAAGCAAAGATAAAAGACTGGTATCTCTATCTCTGTCTCTATCTAGCTCTAGCTCTAGCTCTAGCTCTCTATCTCTATCTCTATCTCTATCTCTATCTCTATCTCTATCTCTATCTCTATCTCTATCTCTATCTCTCTGTAAAGTGAAGGAGCTGTGGAGACATCATTGACAAACTGGATTAGAGTAGCTCCTGAATAAAACTAGTGATAATGAAAACAGTATAACAGTGGCTAACGTTTATTAAATACCTACTGCTTTCCAACTTTGTAATTGTGTTTTACCTTCAATAATCCATTTAAATCACCCAGCAACTCTGAGGCAGACGCTTAAGGCTCAGTGTGGGAATGTTATCACCTAAACCAGTGGTCGGCAAACCGCGGCTCGGCTCGCGAGCCACATGTGGCTCTTTGGCCCCTTGAGTGTGGCTCTTCCACAAAATACCACGTGCGGACGCACACGGACAGTGCGATTGAAACTTCGTGGCCCATGCGCAGAAGTCGGTTTTCGGCCTGGGCGAGTCTATTTTGAAGAAGTGGTTCTAACGCTGAGCCACACTAAACAAAAGGAGAGGTTAACTAACTCCCTTGGGGATGCCACGCAGTAAGACACACAGAAAGATTCTGAGCTCAGAGTTCAGGTGATGTTCCTCTCTATAAGGAGATGTCTTTCAGCCACCACCCTTTTTAAGATACTTGGAGCATACCTAAGCCAACTGGTTGCACAGCTGTCAGCATAAAATGCAGAATACTGGGCAAATGGCATCTTAGAAATGTTACCTATTCAACACAAAGTTTGAAGCTAATCAACTCCAACAAGATGATTCAACTCCTGACACTCCAGAGTCCCCTTGGTTAACTTTTAACAAACCTACCCGAGCAGGAAGAGCTTTGGCCTGTCCGGTGGGTGCACTTCAAAAAGCTTTAGTGCTTGAAAGCTCTCAGCTGCACCCACACAGCCATGCTTTTATTAGTGCCAGTTTCTGAATATGGCTGAGGAGAGAAAATGCCACTGTATTTTTTAAAACCCTGTAATAAAATAGAACCAGCAGATAGGATATGGCCCCGAGGTGACTTCACTGTATAACTCTTTTAAAAGTTCTCAAGACTAAATTACCCTCAGTCTTTGACTCAGCATTTTACAAGCTAATACCGGAACATCTACTTAGACTTTATTAAAAACCCCTGAGAGAACTGTAATCGTGTTTCTGGAAATTTTTAAAAGAGTTTAAAATGTCTGGAAAGAAAAAATACTGGGCACTGTAAGTACATTTTGTTGAAAATCTCATTTAATTTTACTCAACATGAGTTGAGCTGTAACTTAGGAGTAAAAATTAGTGAGCAAGTAGGGAGAAATAGCAGTGCTTCGGTGCTCAGAAAATGTGCACCCACATGTGTAGGTTTTCCAGGTGCCTGAGCCTTATGCCCTTGTCAATTACTACTTCATCCCAGATAATTTTGGCATAAAAGGACATCTGCCTACTTTCTTTCTTTCTTTCTTTCTTTCTTTCTTTCTTTCTTTCTTTCTTTATATATATATATATATATATATATATATATATATATATATATATTTCAGAGAGGAAGGCAGAGGGGGGGAGAGAGAGAGAGAAACATCAATGATGAGAGATAATCATTGATTGGCTGCCTTCTGCACACCCCTACTGGGGATTGAGCCTGTAACCCGGGCATGTTCCCTTGACTGGAATCGAACTTGGGACCCTTCAGTCCACAGTCCAACACTCTACCCACTGAGCCAAACCAGCTAGGACCACCTGCCAACTTTCTTGCACAGAAGTTATTAATCATGATTATATCTTAAATATGGCCAGGCCAGGGTCGCATGTCAGAATGTCTGGTTTCAAATTCTAGCTCTGGAGCTTGCTAACTCTGTTAGCTTGGGCACTTTACTTTCTCTGAGCCTTTAAAGTCCTCATATGTAAATGGAAATAATTATAATACACATCTCACAGTGTGTTGTTAAGACCAGAATAAAATCCATGCGAACTACTTATTGCCTGGTATGTAGTATAAAGCATATAGTATAAGACAAACATGTAGTATATATTAAATAAAATTGCTGTTGCTATTTTTATGGCTATGATTTTATATACAGCCCAATTCTGTCTTTTTTAAAAATATGTTTGTATTGATTTTAGAGAGAGAGAAAGGGAAAGGGAGATATCAAAACATCAAGGTGAGAGAGGAACATTGATTGGCTGCCTGCTACACTCCCCTTACTGGGGGTCAAGCCCGAAAACCAGGCAGTACCTTGACCAGGTATCCAACCGGTGACCTCTTGGTGCATGGGCCAATGCTCAATCTATAAAGAATTTTTAAAATTTTATTTTATTGTTTAAAGTATTACAAATAGTAGTACATATGAGCACATATGTTTCCTTTTTCCCCCATTGACCTTCCCCTGGCCTCCCCTATTCCCCCACACATGCCCTCATCCCCCCTCCCCCAGTGTCTTGTGTCCATTGTTTGTGCTTATTTGCATGCATACAAGTCCTTTGGTTGATCTATTACCCCACCCCTGTGCCAATCCTCCCCTCCTTCCCAATGTAGTTTGACAGTCTGTTCGATGCTTCTCTGCCTCTGTATCTATTTTTGTTCATCAGTTTATAATGTTCTTTATATTCCACAAATGAGTGAGATCATGTGATATTTATCTTTCACTGACTGGCTTATTTTGCTTAGCGTAATGCTCTCAAGTTCCATCTATGCTGTTGCAAATGGTAAGAATTCCTTCTTTTTTACAGCAGCATAGTATTCCATTGTGTAGATGTACCACAGTTTTCTAATCCACTCATCTGCTGATGGGCATTTAGTCTGTTTCCAAATCTTAGCTATGGTGAATTGTGCTGCTATGAACATAGAGGTGCATATATCCTTTCTGATTGGTGTTTCTGTTTTTCTTGGGATATATTCCTAGAAGTGGTATTACTGGGTCAAATGGCAATTCCATTTTTAATTTTTTGAGGAAACACCATACTGTTTTCCACAGTGGCTGCACCAGTCTGCATTCCCACCAGCAGTGCATGAGGGTTCCTTTTTCTCCACATCCTTTCCAGCACTTGTCATTTGTTGATTTGTTGATGATAGCCATTCTGATAGCTGTGAGATGGTACCTCATTGTTGTTTCAATCTAATGAGCAATACTGGCCAGGCCCAATTCTATCTTTACCTGTGTCAAACCTTCAGCTATTGCTTTATTGCTTTCTTCTCTCTCTCTCTTTTTTTCATGTTTCACCATTCTCTTCACCTCATGTTACTTCCCCCAATCCTTCTATTTTCTGACCTCCCATAGATTAGAAAACTAGATAAAAAAGTTCAGTGAATTAAATAGACTCTAAATAATAGACTCTAAGGCTTTGGCTATAAAACAGGAGTTCAGAGTAAATCTTTTTTTGGCTCTGAGCCAATTTATATTTTAGAATTTGTTATATGGAAGTTCCTAGAAATCTGACTTGTTGTTAAATGTGCTTCATATACATATACTTATGCATATAGAACTTAATTCTACATGCTTTCTCATTACACTTATTTTATTTTAGCAATATAGCACTGAGCTACTAATTTTCCTTTCACATATAATTAACTCTAGTTTTAAAGCAACTGTATTATACAGAATAATATGTATTATACAAAACATTGTTAGATTTTTCAGTAATATTACAGTGTTCATTTTCCATATAAAAATGAATATTTCAACAACTTTTAAAATGATTTGACAAATAAGAGAAAAGACTTTCCACTAATTTTACCATTCTAACACATGGATAATTTCTGGTTCTATACATTCTCTTCTAGTTCTTATGTATAAGCACACAACTTCATATCATTTTTATAAAAGAGCATGCAATTTTAAAGGCTAAGAATATCATGTTTTTCTCAGTGTCTGAAAAACTTTAACCTGTACATTATAGTTTTGAAAACAAAGGATGCTTTTTTAATCATGCACTCAATACTTAGCCAACAAGATGTCCCCTTTCCAGTGGATTTGTTAGTCAATTTCAGACAAAGAACAAAGAGTGAGAGATATGATGGTGATAAATATTTTAAATGAAAGCATATTTAGAACCTTTTTCTTTCAGCATTCTTCTCTTTGCTTATGCATTCTTTAATCACATACTGACACTAATTATTTGGTAAAAGACCAGAAAATCATTTTTCTTAAAGGCTATTAGCATCACACAGTGTTTAATCAAATAGTAAAGTAAATTAAGACACTAGAAAGTGATTATTGTCAGCTAGCAAATGCATACATATATACATATACATATATAAAACACTAGAAATTTTAATTATGTCAGATTTTTTTTAAATGTCATGGAATTCTTTCTTGGCTGGCTGAAAACTTTTTTTTTTTTCAATAGTCATAGTTTATTGTCACTGAGTTGGGAATGGGTTTGGCTTAAGTGCCTGTGTTCAATAACGTTCTCTCTGAAGTACTGGATATTCTAGAGTGACAAAATCCTGACCTGGAAATTCTCATATGCATATAAAATGAAAAGAGAATGGGGCATACTACTGTGTTAGGGTTAGAGGTAATGTTTGTAAAAATAGGAGTTGGAGGAAGTCTCGTGTATTTTTAAATCTTGAGGCTTTCTTAAATCATTCGTTATTATTAAATGAAAAAAGAATAAGATGATTTATAAAAAAACTAAGAATGATTTAGACGCGCTGTTAACCAAAGGTTGCACCATATTATAATCAACCATGTTTAAGATAAGTAAATAATCTCTAAACATTTTTACACATCATGTTATCTATATTTAGAGTCTCACTTGTTCCTACTTTAAACAAGTTTGTGCCTTTGACAGTTGGTATTTAGGTGGATTTAAGTCTATAAATCAGCAGTGTCCAAGCGCTCAGAGCAGGCCCAGTGTTTGCCCTGACTCTTGCTGTCTGTGAAGGGTTGTGGATCTACAAGAGTTTGCTTTTGTGCTCGGAGTACTTTCTCCCGGCCTCTCCTCCCAGTTTCTGCCTTCCCCTCCTTTCCCTCTGACCTCTGTCTTTCTGACTCTGGCCTGGCTCCGTCACCTTGACCATCTTGATTTCTGACTGGGTCTTCATTAGTAGTTTCCCCTTTTTATTCTTACCTCTGAATTGTAACCAAATCACCCAGTCATCACTGTTCAAAGCAAAAAGCTGCAGCTTCTCCTTTTTAGCAACTTTCTTCTTTAAATAGGCCATAAATCTATTTTCTTCTTTGGATAATAAATGACATAAAAATCCACTTGTATCCCTGAAGCTCACATCAATGACTCTCTAGTCCAGCCCAAAACAACTCTCTGGTTCACTATGATAAATCCATTAAGCAGGCAGATTTCAGGTCATGAGTTTCTGATAAAGTAAGTCCATGATGAAAATAGAATTAGACCTGAATTTTGCAGACTCCTGAGCCATCTATAAATATAAAATAGCTGCTTTTCACAGCTCCCAATCCTCCTCCTTTCCATATTGGAATTGACAGCCACTATACAATCTACAAATGAAATATCCCATTTCTTTTAGCACATCTGTTCTTTTGGGTTTTGACCAAAGAAATACTCCATTAAGCATCATCATTGGCTTGGCACTTACAAAGGCTAATTTGCTTCTTTCTTCCAGGTCACTATGCATCATCTCATCTCAGTCTTGACATGGGGGTTACTAAAGGAATCAAACTATCAGGTTCTTATTCCCCTCGCATTTTATTATAGAGATAGTGGTTGGCAGTAGAGATATCAGCACACTTCTCTCATTGTTTCTTTTCCTCCCAGGGACTTAATGCTGATTCTACTGCACATAACTCTCTTGTCACTATTTAGCCATTCTTTTATTTCCCATCTAACTTCTTTGACTATTATTTTCTGCATCCTTTGTGTCAAGACCATTTTACAATCATTTATTGTTTTGTTGGTGTCGGGATAAAGGCTCACCTAGTGATAAAATGGACAAAGTAAGGCATGACTGAAACTCAGAGAATAAATAGAACTACTGTGTTGGAGAAGATCCTTGGACCCAGCTCATTCGGTCCTATTCGACTCTAGGTAGGCATGTGGAGCACAGTTAGAGGAGAATGCAGCCATGGGAAATAATCAGGTAAAAGCCTGACATCAGAAAGGTCTGGTGTAAGTGGTAAGAAGCAAACCATGGAAACTGGGTTTGGAGGATAGACTTTAGTATTTAGATTGAGCCATGATCATTTTGTAGGAGAAACTAGTCCTTCAGAGCATAGTGTAAAGAAATAGGATCTTAGGCATAAAAAACAATTTTAAAAAATAAGAGTGTCATGGGAAAGTTGATTTAAAAATGGCCACAGTTGTTTCTGCCTCCCTGTGTCCATGCTGCCTGCAAATGTGACTCTTCATTTCTCCCGTCAAGAGTTAGAGTTCATTGCACCATCTCTTGAGTAAGGTCTGGCCCATGTCTTGGGACTTGCTTTGACCAATAGAATATGGCTGAAGTGACAGCGGGCCCGTTCTATAACTCACCATCAAAGGACCTTGCATGTTTCCCCTTGCTGTCTGGGATCCCTGCATACTGCCAGGCGAACAGTTCCCGTGTAGCTTGCTGGAAGGCGAGGAAACCACGCGGAGGAAAGGAAGCTGTGCCTGACTACCCACTCTCAGCTGACCTGTAAATGGATCCCATACCCATTATAAATCTAAGTCTAATGGACCACCTATTTCAAATTGCCAACTTGCAGAATCATGTGCTCAATAAATTGTGATTTTTTTAAGATGCTAAAGAAATGGCCACTAAATCACTATTTGGATGATTTATTATGCATCATAGCTAACTACTGCAACTCCATTCTGAAACAGGGGTTGTACACATATTGGATTCCATGTTAGAAGAGACGATACATTCAATATCACTATGAGACCAAATTAATATTGACCAAGATATTAGAGCAGGATTCCATTTCTTTTTCCAGAGTATGGGACTCATTCTAGATTCAGAATGGGCTTGAGGCATGGCTCTAGACTCTAAAGCGTGGATGAAGCCATCAGGATTATTACTTGAAGATGTATTTTGAATAAACCAAGTCATTTAGCATACCTTCATTTATTAAACACTGTGTATGAAAAGGGAAGGTAGCCTAAAAGAAGTTAAATGGTAGAAACTTTTACTCCAAGCTTTTAAATAATAGTTAAGGGTTTTGCTAACAAAAAATTTTTACAAAACAAAAGATAGCAAGTTTGACAAGGATGTGGAGAAATTAGAATGCTTGTACACCATTCTTGGGGATGTGGAAGGGTATAGCAACTATGGAAAATAGTTTAGTGACTCCTCAAAAAATTAAAAACAGAACCAGCATATGATCCAACAATTTCACTGCTGGGGAGATATCCAAAAGAATTTATATCAGGATCTTGAAGAGATAGATGCATTCTCATGTTCATTGCAGTATTTTTCACAATAGCCATGCTGTAGAAACAACTTAAATATTCATTGACAGATGAGTGGATAATGAAAATGTGGCATATGCATACACTGGACTGTTATTCAGCCTTAAGAAAGAAGGAAATTCTTCCGTATGCAAAACATAGGTGAACCTGGAGGACATTACTAGTATGCTAAGTAAAATAAGCCAATCAAAGAAGGATAAATATAGCATGATTCCACTGACATTAGATATCTAAAATATTTAAACTTATAAAGATGGAGAGTAGATAAATGGTGGTTTTAGGGTACAAATGGAGAGGGAAATGAGGAGTTGTTGTCCAATAATTATAAAGTTTCAATTATACAAAGTGAATACTTTCGAGAGATCTGCTGTATAACTTCAGGCCTGTAGTTAACAATACTGTATTATGCACCTAAGAAGCTGTCAAGAGGATAGATCTCATGCTAAGTGTTCATACCACAATCAAAGAAAATTGCAAAAGAAGATCAATATAAACTAATATGATTTTCAGTTGATTTTTTTCCACATTAACATAGATATATGAGATTTAACGGTTGGAAATACATCATTAAATTTAATAATAGAAGATAATCTTAGAGATTGTCTGGTACAGTTCTGTCATTTTGTAATTGTTGCAAAGTGTCCTGGGTAAATCCTGTAATAGTATATGGCAGAACTTACTGCAACATTCACTCATTTATCTTCATTTGGTGCTTTGCCTATAGAATTTAATGAGTTCTTTCAAAAGTTAAATTAGTAGAGAATATTTACCTCCAGGCTAAAGTAAAAACAGATATGGGTTTAATTTTACAAAAATTGTCAACCTTGAAATTTCTCTCTGTTCTTCCCCAGGCATGATTATTATTGCTATTCTGATAGCATATTCCATTGCTAAGACATTTCCCCCTAAAATATCTTTTAAGAGCCTCAGGATCTATTGCTTACTAATTAGTAAGAGAGCCACAACTTAGTCTTGGGAGGAAAAAACAGAAAAGTCATTACAATTTTTATTTTCAACCTAATGAAGAACAGGCTGATGGAATAATTTAATAAATGTTCTTTCAGATCATGAAGAACATTAGCATTGGCGACCAGATTTCGTCCATTTGTGTGTGTGTACATAAGCACAGTATGAGGCACAAAGAGGTAAGAAAATAAGTTATGAGACAGTGCTCTCTGGTAACTTGTAAGTCAGTTGTGGCATGAAGACATAAACACAGGGAAAAAGGATGCTACTTCTATAACAAAATATCATAGATGGGGGGTGGGGGGGCTTAAACAACAAACATGTATTTCTCACTCTTATGAAGGCTGGATGCCCAAGATCAAATTTCCAGCAGATCCAGTGCCTGCTTCCTGTTTGCAGGTGACTGTCCTTTTTCTATCCTCACCTGGCCAAGGGCAGAGGGAGAGGAAGCAAGCTCTCATGTTTCTGCTTATTAGGATGCATCCCATTCATGAAGGCTCCATTCTCATGAGCCAATTACCTTCCAAAGATCCCACCTCCTAATTGGGAGAATCAGGATTACAACATATGAATTTTAAGGAAGGGACACAAATATTCAGTCTGTACCAGCTGCTACATATAGCTTTAAATACAGAAAATCTGAAATGCTTATACTGCAATTGCAATAGGACAACATGAGATTGATGGAACCTACAGTAGCATGGGAAATCTTTTTTTTTTTTTTTTAAAGTGAGGTTTAATTTTGAGGGAATAATGGAGAACTATCATTAAGGAACAAGAACCAGAATTCAATTCCAGGAGAAGGAAAAAGTAAATGCAAAAGTTTAGTCTGTCACTGCTAAATGTTCAATGACATAATAGGAGATCTATTTGGATAGAGCAGTATATGGAGAAATAATATCAAATTAGCAAGAATGGATAAGATTAATGGGGCTATTTCTATGCCAACATAAAATATTAGAACATAATTTTATGAGTAAACATAACTTGACCAAATGGATACTGTAAACAAGTTAATGCACTCATTGGAAGACTAATAGTTTCTCACACTTCTAACATTTCCCATGCTTCACTAATATTTGCGTCATTAACAATGTGGCAGCTTATTGTTCCGCCCTCATCAAACCTAATCAGTCTAAATAGAACCCGGGGGAGGGAGGGGCATGGCTCCAAGGATAACTAGCCTGTAGACTAGCTGCACCATCTCCCACGGTGGACCATGATACTTGTCATAGGAGAGAACCCCCTTATTTCTAAAGGCCCTTGGTGGAATTCCTTTAATTTGGATAAGCTCTCATCTTTTCTTCTTCTTCTTTTTTTTTTTTCAATATTGTATTCTGCTTTTTATTGTGTGTGTGTGTGTGTGTGTGTGTGTGTGTGTGTTTAAATTTCTTTATTGATTAAGGTGTAGGGAAACAGAGATTTCATTTTAGATTTTCTTTTTCTTTTCAATTTTTTTCTTTATTAATTAAGGTATTACATATATGTCATTATCCTGCCACTGCATTCCCACCCCCCACTCATGCCCTCACCCCCCTGGTGTCTGTGTCCATTGATTAGGCTTATATGCATGCATACAAGTCCATTGGTTGATCTCTCCCCCTTACCCCCACCTTCCCCTACCTTTCCTCTGAGGTTTGACGGTCTGATCGATGCTTCTCTGTCTCTGGATCTGATATCTCATTGACTCTTCCATATTTTTCACTGACCCGTCAGTTCTTTTTTTTTCTCTAAACTCCGGTGTTGTTTTTAACTCTATCACTGTTTGTTATACAGAGGAGCACTAACTGTTGAGTGACGAATAAGTAAGTGAATTCTGTTGATGATGCTCCCATGAGAGCAGCTGTGAGTAGTAACAGTGGGTTGGGGGTAGGTTTCCATAGGCAGTATTGCATTTTCTCGGGTCCTTAGCATGTCGCTGCACAGATAGTAGAAGCTCATTGGGTAGTTGTCAAACTGAATATGTTCAGGGACTGGGGGATGTTAAAATGGAAGGAAAATAAAATGCTGACCTTTTCCTTAATGAGCTTTAAGAATAATATTACTCATAGGAGCATCATTATATATTTAAGCTGAATAAATTCCTTTTATTAACTAAGTACTGAAGTAATTACCTGGTTTATCACAGGTATTTATCTCCCAACCATCTTTGTCTTAACACTGAGACTCTGCAGTAATTCACAGAATGACAGGATCAGCTTACTGAAGACAGGCAGCGTTTACTGTGGCGGAGCTGCAGTGCCAGCGCTTGTTCCATCCTTGGCTTTCCCGGAATGGTCTCTTCACTCTCTGCTCTGCACTTCCCACTGCTCTCTCTAGACTCACGATTCAAGTGTTCTAGGTGATTCAGGGCAGCTGATGACTCAGTTTCTGAGACTGCTCAGGGCCGATGAGTCATCTTCTCACAGTATGTCTTAACATTCCATCCCACAAACCACAAGCCCCAGCCTACAAGGAACAAGACCAAGCTAGGTTCTCTGTGCACTTGGCTGTTAATCTTTACTTTTGATTTGAGAAGAGCAGGCAAATGATACAAATAAAGCCTTCCCTGACAGCCTTGTGTAACTACTGCAATGCTGTGTAATTATCACAACTGCCTGCTTCGCGCCCGACTTACAGTGGGGAGCAGGACAGTGTCACAGTTAAAAATGGTAGCTCAAGAGCTGAATTGTCATTAAAACTCCAAACTATATGAGTTATGTGACCTTAAGCCAGTTGTTTAAACTCTTCTGTTTCTTCATCTCTATAATGGGTACAGTGGCAATTGTTGTAAAGACTAAATGAAGTGTTTGGCACATATTAAGCACTCAGTAAGTGCGAGACAGCCCTGCTTTTATAACCTAATTTCCACTTTGAATTCATATGGCTTTAAGTCAGAGGCCCAGGTTGAGATCCTGCTGCTACGTTTGAACTTTATGATTGTTTTTGCACTGATAGCAAAGACAAAGGTGGGCACAGGTTGATTTGTGTAATGTTACCAACATTGAACTAGAGATGCACATATTGCACAGAGTATCAGGGTGAATGCTTTAACCAGGCCACTGGATGTACTGGGTAGTGGATGTTTATAGTCAGCATCCATTCAGGTTGGTCAATGGCCCTTGCACTGATTATGTAATAGTCTGACTATCACACCAAGACATCAGGATCAAAATAAATGTTTTTGTTGATAGAAATGGAAACGGTCAAGAAATTTCAAAGAAGGAAAAGAGTTATTGTGAGGGCACCCATAGGTGGGAAGCTTCAGAAAATGACAATTCTATGGATGACTCTTCTCTTCATTTTTCTCTCACAACACACGTGGATTCTTTCCATGAACTTTCTCTGTCTTCTTGGAGAACAACCTATGTATCATGGCTTTCTCAGATTTTTTCTTTCTGTTTTTCTTTTCAAGGGTATTTTTGTCCTCTTCTTCCTTTATGTCCTTCTCTTCCTCTGAAGTATTTCCATTCCTTTGAGTGTTTTAGTTCAGATTCCTGAGGAGATAATCAGAGAAGCCAACCTCGTTTCTTTCAGATGCTGGTTTATATTTTGTTAACTGCTCACCTCAGCTCTGTAGCTGAGACCAGGGGGTGGGCTGAGTCACAAGGTACAGAATGTGCTCACCAAACATGAGGAGGATGAGCGGAGTAGTTGCCCCTAAAATCTGTGTGGCCTGAAAAGGCATAATGACATCTGGGAGTTGGTGATAATGCCCATGACTGTCATGGCTTACCGTGGTTGATTGGTTGACATTTTAGTAGTTTACTTATTTCAGCAGTTCTATTGAAAGGAATGATTCTTGTTGAGGATTTGGTAATTAGAATCCAGAAAATAAATTGTATCAGGCGCTATATAAATGGTCCAGTCAGAAGAAACATCTAAAGAGAATTTTGGTCACTTCCTGTAAAACACTGTTATATTTAATGAAGAGAGGACACTGGTCCAAGAATGGACCTTTAAGTCACAATGGTACAATATCAGTACTGTTCATGGCATGGCAAACAAAAGCAAATAGAATGAACAAACAAACAAATAAGTATTGGGATATACCATTATATGCTGCCATTTTGACCTGCATGTATGTATTTACTGATCATTAAAGAACATTTTTAATTGTTCAGAAATATTTAACTGCAGTTGTGTAGCATATACTTTTTCTTTAACCAAAGGAAAGAAATTTTGCTGTAGTCATATGTTAACATTACATGTAACAATCAGTACTTTGAAATATTTAATAATGAATGCTAATAAAATAAATATTGTTTAACCCTTTGCACTCGCTTGCAATTTTAATCTCTATGCTACCGATGCTAACCGTGTTGAGTCAGACTCGACATCCGAGTGCAAAAGGTTAAACAATGGACGAATGAGAATCAATTATTCTATTCCTGTATAGTTCCTTGGGTGAGGCATACTAATCCTATCTAATAAAAGAGTAATATGCAAATTAACTGTCACTGCGACAAAACTGGCAGCCCCCCATAGCCACAAGATGGCAGTGCCCAGTCCCCTCAGCCCTGTTGCTGGAGTGTCTGGGCCTGTCAGCCTTGCCGGGGTTTGTGGGGACCAAGCAGCGAGGCTGGATCCGCCCCCAGACATGGCAGACAGAGCCCAGACAGCAGGGCTTGGGAGCTTCCTTAGCGCAGCGGCAGCGGGGAAGACCCAGGCCTGGCAGACAGAGCACACTGCAGGGCATTGGGGCTTCCTTCACATGGCGCATGGTGGCGGCAGGCAGAGAGCGGACAGCAGGGCATGGGGGCTTTATCTCCATGGCTGCAGCGAAACCCCCAGGCCCTGCAGAGAGCAGAGAACCATGGGGAGTGGGCCTAAGCCATCAGTAGGACATCCTCTGAGAGCTCCTGGATTGTAAAGGGTGCAGGTTGGGCTGAGGGACCCCTGTGCATGAATTTCATGCACCGGGCCTTTAGTTAGTTAATAAAAGTACCTCTTTATCTTTTTTAGCTTCAAATAAACTCTCATCACCAAGTGGATGTTCATAATACTAAACTTCCCTGAATAAATAACTCCATATTTTTCAAACCTTTGAAGGTAGCAACATGTAGATTCTTTGTACGATTAAAAAGTATAAGGGAAGACTAATGCCCCAAAAGCAAGTGGAAGAAGATAATGGGTTCTGGTCACTATGTCACATGTAGGTCTTAGCTATCATTGGTCCCATTGTGATGATATTTTTGCCCCTTAAGGATTTAATTTCCAACTATTCTAATTACAGAACTTCATAACATCCATGTTTGAGATGAGCTTCCTGGGCGTCTAGGACTGCCTGGAGTTGTCTCAGATTCAGACAGCCTTGGAGACCATATACTGAGTAGAATTGTTTACCCCTTTAGTCCACAGCTGATTGTAGGCAATACCCAGTTGTTTAGAAGTTTTATGTGCTTCACACAAATGATCTACAAAAATATGGGTTGTCTTACACACATTAATTTTGAGAAAAATTAAAATTAAAACAGACCAGATTCATACTAGTCTTGTTTCTATGTCTTCCAATCAGTTTTATATATGTTTTATTTCATCATAAATAACTTGCTTTATTTAATATGTTCTTGGCATTTTATCTGTTTTCTTTGACTTGTTGGAAAATTTATTTTATTTATTTGTTATCTAAGCAAAAAATAATACATGAATTATTCTTTGTCTTTATATGTGTGGTGGTTGAAATGTGAAATACTTGAGTGCTTGTCAAATGTTTTAAGTAAAGAAGACATCAGGCCTGTGCCACGAGGACCACATGAGACCACTGTGTGGTAGTAGTGCCAGGGAGGGGCATGGGTAGGGCTCAGCGGAGTTAGCGAAGACCAGAAGCATGAGACACAGCCAAGAGGCTTTTAGACATTCTGTAGCTGAGATCTGAAATAGAGTGAAGACTCGTGAATGGGAGGAAGTGAGGACTGTAAGTGTCTGTGTAGAAATTTTAGCATAATTTGCTACTGGTTTGGATAGTATGATCAAAGGACAGATAAGATTGCAGATATAGCCTTAGCTGGTTTGGCTCGATGGATAGAGCTTTGGCCTGAGGGCTGAAGGGTCCCGGGTTCAATTCCGGTCAAGGGCACATGCCTGCTGGGTTGCAGGCTCGACCCCCAGTGGGGGGTGGGCAGGAGGCAGCCAATCAGTGATTCTCTCTCATCATTGATGTTTCTATCTCTCCTCCTTTCCTCTCTGAAATCAATAAAAATGTATTTAAAAAAAAAAAAGATTGCAGATACTAGTCTATCCAAGATTCTAGCTTAGGGCGAATCTCAAACAATACCTATTAAGCATTTAGCCCTAAATGTGTGTGTGTTATGTGGTGTGTGTGTGTGTGTGTGTGTGTGTGTGTGTGTGTGTGTGTGTTTTATAGGACATGACAAATTATGAAAAATATCACCATAAATAAATGCTTAGTTCCATCATATTTAGATTCTAGTACTTGAGATCAAAGAAGAAGGCTGACTTTGAATTCAATACGATATGGACAGTGTGGCAAATGCTTCTCAAGGTGACCTCAAATGACTCACACTTTTGTGTGATCCTTTTTCCTTGAGAGTGCATGGAACCTGTGACTTACTTGCTCCTAACCCATAGGATGTAGCAAAAATGATGGGATGTCATGCCATATATATATATGACCCTGATGTCTCATTTCCACTGCACTAGTGAACTGATGTAATTGCTGCAGCTTCATGATGTCTCCATATGTAGTAGGGCAAAGTTCAGCCATTATTCTGCCATTTCAAGATTATTATGACTGGCCTGGCACATTTGTCTTTCCTTCCTGCTTCTCTGGCTTTACGAAGTCCCAGGCCTCTTGACAAAATCCACAACATGCTTTTCTAACCTAATAACCTGAATCTAAAATCAAAATACATTTGGAGAAATTTTGTAAATTCTCGGAGACATGCAAATGTAAATTGTGTACACTTTATAGGTAGTTGCATTTCTCATTAATTCTCACTCAAGTATAGGAGGGAAAAATTGTAGCTTTTATATATTGCCTATAACTATTTGTATTTGCTTCCTGCAATCCCATCTGCAGGTTAATTAAAAACTTACCCAATATGTCATCCAAGACATTTTCAAATTACTTAGAATATTTGAATATAATGCCCTACTCTCTTTCAAAAACTGCTGTACCCCAAATATCCTGCTTCTCTCCTAAAAATGGTGCCTGGGTACAAGGAAAGGTGCTTATGCTTCTCCCCGCTCTCCCTCCTTTACCCTGGCCTCCAGAGCGGTGCCCTTGGTCCATCTTGGAGCTGTCAGCTCTGCTAGCATTCAGGGCTGGAGTCAGCATCTTTTCTCTGGGCGTAGACAGGGCCGTGTGATGCTTCCTGTCTGTCTCACCATCACTGCGCTCTTGCAGGTGCCACCCACCCTCTGATTGTCTGACTGTGGATCCCATTTAGCTTGCAGCTCTAGGAGCAGAGCCCATAAAGTGAACTCCTCTGCCCAACATCTCAGCCAAAAGCTCCGCAGCTCTGCACATGTCTTTGCTGCATCAGACCCCAGGGCACCCCAGGAAAGCAACGCCCTGCAGCCCTCGGCTATCCAGTGCCTGCCCTCCACATGGATGTGGGTGCAGCCTCCTATGCAGCCCCCTCCCAGATTAATTAGTGGGTGGTAAAGCAAGAATCCCTGATCCCCCACCAGTTTCCTGACTATCAAGTGTGCTTCCCCAGCGGGGATACCCACATCTGTTCAAGCACTTCACACACTATCTGCCCCTGACCTTCCCTGACATTCGCACCACCTAAGGGGGCAGCAAAAATTGTTTCCCTTGACTTGCCTTTCATCATAGGCTACTTCTCCTTGGTTCCCACTGAACTTAGACAGAACTATTTCCTTGCATGCTATTCAGACTGTATTCTGTGTAAGAGCATCCCCTGGAGAGAACCATTGAATGCATCGAGGATGGTGCCTCCTGCAGATGTGCTACTCTGGAGGCCTTGATCTCCACACAATGGGGAAATTTTGCAATGAGTCCAACTAGGTCACTCTTGGGAAGTTAAAAGAAGAGAGAAAACAATTTAGCAAATCTCTTATGAGGACAATAGCCTGGTGTTCAAGGCCGTTGTCCTACTGAATTTTGAATGTCAGTGGCAGTGTCTGCCTTTTGGCATTTCTTCTATAGTAAATTCTGTCAGGCAGACAATACCTAGAGAAGACTGCTAATAAGATGAAAGCCAGGTTCAGTAAAAAGTTTAAGAAAAATTAAACAATTATTCAACTTCATTACTCATCCTATATAATAAAAGAGAAACCTGCAAATTAACCATCACTCCGCTACAACCACAGCCAATCAGAGTGAGTATGCAAATTAACCCAACAAAGATGGAGGTTAATTTGCATACGCAGGCACAAAGCGGAGTGAAGCCTGCTATGAGGGGAAGGGGGGCAGGGGAGGGAGCTACTGGAGTGGTGCTCCAGACAGAAGCGAGGATGTGCCGCTCCGGGCAGCCTGGGAGCGGGGACATGCCGGTTCCTGGGTGGCCGGGGAGCGGGAACTTGCTGGCTCCAGGGCGGCTGGGAGTGAAGCCAGGGCCCTATTCTTGCACGAATATCATGCAATGGGCCTCTAGTATAGAATATGTAAGGTGCAGTATTAGCATTAGGAGAACATCGGTCTCCCAGTCATTGTCACCCAGAGCCTCAGGTTTTGTATAGAGGAAAAGGTATCGCACGTTACCCTACCTGACTCCCCATAGAATCACAAAATGATCCTGAAAGGTATCATGTAAACTCTAAAGGGCCTGCACCATTAATTATACCTCTGGTCACTTTCTCTTCCTCCCTTCTGCATTTCATTTCAGGGACTGATTTTAACCACAAGTTAAAGAAGAAAATTGTTCAATTAAGATCAATTCACATTTCTGGAGCCACCAGAGATTGAGTAACAGGAAAAAGAAAATTAGCAGTTTTTGGAAAGTTACCCAGTAACGGACCGTGTGCTTATAACTTCCCATGTTTTAGCTTGGTTAACATTCACAGCAAGTTCCTCTCTGTTTCACAGACGAGGAAACTGAGGCTTGAAGGACTCTGAAATTTTTTTCATCAAACTGGGACGCTGCAAGGACAGAGCTGAACCCCAGCCATAATGAGCTGCCAAGCCCTTCCTCTCCCCAAGGCACTTTGTACTACTAAGAGAATGTTTCAAAAAATGTAAAAACGGACCTCCTTGCTTGTTAAAGAGTTATGTGAATAAGAGGTGTGTGAGGGATAAATGTCACGCTGCTGCACAGTTCAATATCAGTAGATTTATGGCAATTTCAGTTCCTGTGGGTTTTGCCCTAATAATTCCAAGGTTAGATGTAAGAGTAAGTCAGTCGGTCAGACTGTGTTTTACAAGACTAATTGTGTGCTGGTTTCTTAGCTGTGTTTTATTGCTGCCAAACATCACATCTCCTCCTCTCCTTCCCCTCCTAAGTATACAATACCATGGTTTAAATTCCATGACCTCTGTTTTCTCACCTTTTTTTAAAATTTACTAATAACCTTGTCTTAGATCTGTTACTTCCAGGAAAGGTAACACACATGTTAGGAATAGCTAGATAGGTTTTTGGAATGATGTCTTGCATGTTCCAAGCCATTTCGTATTCAACTTCACTTGCGAGTTCGTTCCCCTGACACTCCCAAATACGTTAGGTGACTAGGACTCTGCATTTAGTGCATTCACTTCATATTGCATATTGATCCTCTGACCTCATGCATCATGCTTCATGTTTTTATTACATCTTATCACATCTGATCTTATCATAGGATGTTTCATTTTTCTCCTCTAACTAAGATTTTACTGTGCCCACGGGTTCTCAAATTTTAGAAGCTACTTCATTCTAATTTTGTGTCATTTTTTTGAAGCAAAATTCATAATACATATGGAGCTTTGCTTTGCCTGAAATTAAAGTTTGTCATTAATTTCCTTTTGAAACTGGGCCCAGCTTATCTGACACCAGGTAAATGGTTACTTGAACAGTGAATTGGAATGTCTTATTTGTGTCCTAAAAACAAAACCTTTGTTGTTAAAAAAAAAAAAAAAAAGTCAGGCACAGCCCTAGCCAGTTTGGCTCAGTGGATAGAGTAACCGCCTGTGGAATGAAGGGTCCTGGGTTTGATTCTGGTCAAGGGCACATGCTTGAGTTGTGGGCTCCAACCCCTGTGTGGGGCGTGTGGGAGGCAGCCAATCAATGATTCTGTCTCATCATTGATGTTTCTATCTCTCTCTCTTCCTCTCCCTTCCTCTCTGAAATCAATAAAAATATATTTTGAAAATTCAGGCACAAAAGGAAATGATGTTTTGAGGTTAGCTGGGGTCATATTCCTTAGGTGCGATAGTGATCCCATTTTTACTTAAATTAATTCTTACCAGGTTTTTTCCTGTAAGGCAGGCTTTCTTCTTGTCCTCTGAACTCCTCTGAGCCAGACCAGGCCTCTTCCAATGATGAGGAGCTGCAGCAAGAAGACTGTTAGGAGATGTAATAGGTATATTTGTAGGTCTATTTTTAATACCCTGTAGAAATAATTTCCAGTCATGGTGCTGCTTTTTTAGCTAGCAAAGGAGCTGTACGAGTCACCTGCTTTAGAAACAATAGCAGACTTTAAAATAGAAAAACCAAGAAGAGAAATAGTCATGTTCACAATAGCTCCTTTCTCCCATGACCTCAAAATCCCATTTCTAGGAATGTCACTCAAGGAAATAATCAGACACACCCTCAAAGGTGTACTAAGAAGTTCTTTGTGGCTTTTAAAAAATAATAGCAAATACATTAGAAACAGTAAAAATATCCAATAACAGGAAACAGAGTATGGATTTTCCATAATAAGCTCCACCGTGCTTAAAAATTGTGGGTTTGATGATATGAAGTGACCTGGGAGAGAAAGGCGAAGGGATTGAGAAGCACAAATTGGTAGTTGCAGAATAGTTACAGAGATGCAAATTACAGCATCAGGAATATAGCTAATAATAGTGTGATAACTGTGTATGGTGCCAGGTGGGTACTGGAAATATTGGGGAGACCACTCTGTGAAGTACATGATTGTTTAACCACCCTGCTATCTGAAACTAATACAGGTATACTATTGAATGTAAACTGTAATTGAAAAATTTTCAAAATGACATGGGAAATAGTACACAAAGTCAAGATTTAAAATATAACAAAACAACAAAGTAAAATATGATAAAAAATTAAAACTGTTTACAGTTATGATGCCAATTAAAAATATTTTCATTCAGAGAAAATAGATTAAAATGTCACCCTAAAATGACTGTTGTTGTGTAGAACAGTTGGTGGAATTAGGAGTGAATTTTATTTTTTATTAAATTTTAGAAGAAAAATTTTCTAATGTTTTCTAATAATGAGAATTATACCAGGCACTTTCCAAAAATCGAGGATGACTCTTTTCTCCAGAATGGGCTTAATTTTTAGTGTTTTTTAAAAGGCATGAAACAAATGACTATGAGAACAACAAAGGTATTTTTATGCCTTTATTCTTTACTCAAAATAATACTTATTTTACCCTCTGTGAGTTTACCCGCCACACACACATCCTATCAGATATGAATCTCTCCTTCTCTAAGAAGAATCTTATGCCCACCAGTCATTTGTGTGAGAAGGGAGGAACTTTTCAACCATCATGCTGTGGACTAATATATAGGAAGTGATGGCATTTAATCATTTCTTCTTTTAAGGAAGCTCCAATAGGCAGGACCTTCTCTGCCCATTAGTGGCACTAATCAGACAGTAAAGTGGCATTGTTAGTGAACCCAGACTTCCCGTAGAAACCTTGAAAGGATTACTCCTAATTGCATGTGTTGCGTAAAGTGAAATTTAAGCATTTTAAAAAAGTGTGCCCAATTCTTTATGCAACTTCCTTGAGAAACAGTAAGTTGTAAGCTCTCCAAGTTATTTTTCAGATCCAATCTACCACTCCTCTGCGACCCTACCCCTAGTCCCTCCCAGGCACCTGCCGGGCCTCACTGTCCATCGTCAGCAAACTTGCCTGTTTTGTTCACCGCGTTGATTCTCACCGAACCCCGCTGTCCCCTGGGTCTGCCTCCTCTGTAGACCTCTGCAGTGATGGCTGCTTTCCCTCCCACCGTTTCACAGCACAGGGCCTGCGTGTGATGGACCTCCTCCTCTCCCTTTTGCTTGTCACTGCAACTAGCCCACGCTTCCCTCTCAAAACTCCTGCTCCTCCCACTGTGTGTGTGTGTGTGTGTGTGTGTGTGTGTGTGTGTGTGTGTGTGTGTGTGTGTGTGTGAAGGGAATGTAATCTATCTACAGCACCTGCTCCATCTCCACACATTTTTTGAAAGCTTCTGCAGCTGGTCCTCATGTTTTCTGTTCCTTCTTTTTCAGCATTGATTTCAGGGCCCATTAGGATAAGCACTTTTTTGTATACACCTGCAATTCTCTTGCACTTCTCTCTGTCATGTTCTCTGAGCAAGATCCCATCCTCATGACATCGAAATGTCTCCTCACTCTGTGTCTACAACTGAGCTGGGAGCAACTTGGTCAACTAGTGCCATTTGAATTTCTACTGTGGATCTCAACTGGGTCCTTAGATGTCTGGTCACATTTTTCTGATGGTTTCCTGCTCTCTGGAGACAAACTCATATCTTCTCTACCCTCCTGCAACTCACTTGAATAGAGAAATGATCATCTTATCTCTTCTTCTGTGTCACCTCCTCCACTTGGACCTCATTGCCCCTTTACCAGATCTGCCCAGGCACCTGCCTTCCCTCCTGTTATAATGGATAGAGTTCTCCTTACCCCAAGTAAAGGCCATATTAATACATTGCTTCTCTCCCGTTGTGCTTATTCAAGGAATGCTGTGGGCTCTAATTCTTGACTACTTTTCTACTATCAATTTGCAAACATAAAGAAAAAACACCACATATTTAAAAATAAACCCCACTCTAAGCTCCACAGCCTCTTATAACTACTATCTCATTTCCCTGTTTTGCTTTATGATGAAGATCCTTGAAAGTGTTGTCTATATCCACTGTCTCCACTCAGTTCACCCCTTCTTTGTTTCTCAGTCACCTGCAGATACGTTTTGGACTCCCCCACCGTATGGAAACCACTTTGACAAGTTTAACAAATGAGATGGTTTTTTATTTGTTTGTTGTTGTTGTTGATTTAGAAACTAGGATGTGGTGCATATGTAATACTAGGAAAACTACTCAGACACACACACACACACACACACACACACACACACACACGAAATACTGCCATTTGCGGCAACATGAATGGATCTTGAGAATATCATGCTATGTAAAATAAACCAGATGGAAAGGAAGAGAACCATAAGATTTCACTTGTATGTGGAATATAAAACAGAAAGCAACAATCAAGAAAGCAAAACAAACAAGCTCATGCTGTCTGTACAACAGGGTGGTGGCCATGAGAGGGGCAGAGGGAGGAAGGGAGGAGGAAGGAATGGGAAAAGGGGTTAAATATATGGTGAGGGAAGGAGGCTAGTCTCCAGGCAAGGAGCACACAGTGTATATACAGGTGTTGTATTATAGAATTGAACACCTGAAACTGATATAGTCTTATTAACCAAAAAATTATTAATTTAAAGCAAAGAGAGGTTAAGAGAAAGTGCCATGGAAGCTGTTAGGTTTCATAAGGAAGCCTGTTCAAAGGTCTCCTCGAATAACCGTCTCCTTGCTTTTTCCCATCATTAGAGAGAAACAGCCAAGCTGTTATAAAATTAGTAATATACGTAACCCACTAAAAGGCAAAACAGATATACGTAGCTAGTGCTCACTTGTTCTGACCTTGAGTTTGGTCATACAATCCACAGTGCACAGTGCAGAAATTACTAACTTTAGTTTTCTGTCACATTGGCAATTTGTAGGCAGGGATTTTTAAGTCTCTATTTTACTAGTAATTTGTTAAGTCTAGTTCCTTGTTGTTGGAATTGCTTAATTTTTAACTTTAAGAATACTCCACTTTGTAGAAGTTCTATTTTGCCAAGTAAGTTGTTTTATTTCAATTTTATCTAGATTAAGAGATTCAAGAATATACATAATACCACTGAACTGTGTACTCATAAACATGGTTAAGATGTTAATTTTTATGTTATTTGGGTTTTACCACAATAAAACAAAATTAAAAAACAAAAAAGATATAAGCTGAGAGATATTTTTCCTCAATCAGGAAATAATTAGCATATAATCTGTAGACTTAGTATTATATTTAGTATTTTTATTTTTCTCTACATTCTGTGAATATATATTTTCCTGTTCATAATAAAGTTAATTTAATAACAAAATTAAATAGGTAGCTAGACAAACTCCATATATTTGATAATATAAAATAAACTATTCAATAATTCATGGGTCAAAAATGGATTATAATGGATATTACAGTGACAGTTAAAATAGCACACAGAAATGCCTGCAGTATAGAACTAGAGTGATATTTAAAGAAAAATGGATTGCCTTAAATGCTTATATCAGAGAAGAATAAGATATAAGCAATGTTAATGATGAAAATAAAGCCACAACTACACAATAAAATGACATATGATCAAAGTTATGCCAGCAGTTTTTAAAACTGAGATACAATATATACATTACCGGGAGAAAAAATGACATCTTACCAAACTTATCTTAAAGAGGAATCAGGAAACTAAAAAGCATTATTGAACCAATAAAGGAATTGAAACAATAGGTTAAAAACATCTCATAAGAAAGCACCAGACCCAGAGAAATCTGGAGGCAAATTCTCCCAAATACATAAGAAAGAGATCATTATAATGTTATACAAACTCATCCAGAGAATAGAAACAAACAAAAAGAAATATGTCCTCAACTTACCTTAAGGGACCAACATAGCCCTGATATCAAGAGCAAAGACAGCAAAAGAGAAGAAAATCACAAGCCTCTCACAACATGGACATATATGCAAATCTTATGTAAAATAGGACCACATTAAATCAAGCAACATATAAAAAAGATAATATATTATGACAGATGGGTTTATAGCAGGACTGCAAGTTTAGTTTAATATTAGAAAATCAATTAATGTGATTTATCTCAATAACATATTAAAAGAGGAAAACTATCTGATAATCATGATAGATGTGGAAAGAAGCATCCAATATAATTAACCATCAATTCATATTAAACATCTTTTTGCAAATAGGGAATAGAAAGGCACTTCTTTAACCTCATAAATGAAACACACACACACACACACACACACACACACATCCCTTCAGTAAATGTCATTCGTTTTTTTAATTTTTATTGAATTTATTGGAGTGACATTGGTTAATGAAATTATATGTTTCAGGTGTACACTTCTATAATACATCATCTGTCCTGTGCATATAATTTTAATATGTTGATGACTAATTAATATATAATTTATTACTTCAGTTGTTTTGGCTTGGGCTTTCTCCGTTCCTTCCTGCTTCCTTCCCTCCCTGCCTCCTCCCCCTTCCCTTCCCTTCCCTTCCCTTCCCTT
Source organism: Cnephaeus nilssonii (assembly GCF_951640355.1). Taxonomy (NCBI): domain Eukaryota; kingdom Metazoa; phylum Chordata; class Mammalia; order Chiroptera; family Vespertilionidae; genus Cnephaeus; species Cnephaeus nilssonii. Next base: position 39,497,439 of record NC_137088.1, on the reverse strand, counting down.
CCCTTCCCTTCCCTTCCCTTCCCTTCCCTTCCCTTTCCTTCCCTTCCCTTCCCTTCCCTTCCCTTCCCTTCCCTTCCCTTCCCTTCCCTTCCCTTCCCTTCCCCTTCCCCTTCCCTTCCCTTCCCTTCCCTTCCCTTCCCTTCCCTTCCCTTCCCTTCCCTTCCCCTCCCCTCCCCTCCCCTCCCCTCCCCTCCCCTCCCCTCCCCTCCCCTCCCTTCCCTCCCCTCCCTTCCCTTCCCTTCCTTGTTCAGGGCATAAACTAAATTTGGCCAGCTTTATTGTTTTCAGTAGATGATATGATCCAGTATTATCTTTATCTAAACTTTAAATAACTTTCTATTTTAGAAAAGATCTTATAAATTAGCAGTGTTGAAGCAATATCCTGAACCAGTGTGATGTGTATGTAATTAAAGTTTGTTCAGCAATTTTTTTATCCCCATCTGAGGATGTGTTTTCATTGATTTGGGGCGGGGGGATGGGGAGGGAGAGAGAGAAACATGGATTGGTTGCCTCCCATACATGCCCCTACCAGGAAGGATCAAAACCACAACCCAGCTATGTACCCTGACTGGGAATTGAACCCCAAACCTTTTGGTGTACAGAACAATGATCCAAACAACTGAGCCACCAGGCCAGGGCTGTTGGGCAACATTTAATTATGGTTTTAAGATGCCTCCATTTATGAATGTGTAACAGACATAAATAACATTTTATTTAAAATATTAAAGGCTATGATATTTCCATTACACTTTTATTTCCCATTTATAGTTTCTTTTTATTTTTGGAATTGTTTAATTTTTAATTTAAACCATCTGAGATTGCCAACTTAAGTCTTAACTAGAACCTTGTCTACAGAACTCATTTATTTTGTCGGTCTCAATGTTTGTGTTTGTTATTGGAAACTAATTAATGAGTTCCATTTAATACTGTTTTTGCCTTGTGTGTGTTATCATAGAATCTGTTTACAGCTTTCACTCATTTTCACTGACTGTAATTATTCTGTTATTTTCATTGCTGATATTTGGAGATTGAAAAGTCGTTTCGAAGTTGATTCCATTGTTCTTTTACCACTACGTACATCCCGATGGCGTGCAGGATATAGATAATATGGGGCAAAATCACAAGACACCATGGGTTAGGGGTTCAGGTCATACGGAGAGCTGCCTGGAGAAGAAGGGTAAGAAACCATTTCTTCCTTGATGTCTAGAGGACATCAGCGAGGTCCATTCTGGTGTCCCTCTGTCTGGTCTCATGGAAAGTAGGCAGGGGTCACTCCACCTTCGGGCTCAGGAGCTGAAGCATAACTTAGGCCAGGATGCTATCTTTAGCCAGAGGTTCTGGCCTGTGACCATTAGTCAGGCCCAGGCTACCATAGCCTGCTGCCTAAGGGGTGGCTGATTACCTGGTTATCCGGGAAAGGCTATGTCTCTGACAGAGAGAGAAAGACAAAGAGAGGAGATAGAATTTAATCAAAGTTCCTAGGACCCTCAATTTTACGTAAGTGTAATTTTCAGGTTCATGCCTTGATGGGGAAAACAATTCTCTCCCATCCCCTGCTTTTTAGGCCATCCTTCCAAATGACATCATTCTCTGTCAGAAATCACTTCCACTCTTTTTCTTTCTTTCTTTTTTTTTTAATTTCAGTACAGAAGGGATTGAATTTCAAGAGTTGCCACTGCTATACTGCTTTCAAAAATAGAAGCAAACAAACAAAAATCACTTTGAGTGCTCTCTGAAGGGAAAGAGATGGAGGAGATGATTCAGGTTGAATTACCACGGGCATTTACTCCTATCCCAGATACCTGGGTCAGGCACGGGGCAGGAAACTGCCAGGTAGTACAGCAACACGCTGAACCCCAGCCAGCCTTTTCACTGGCAGGAAAATAAAAGTAATATCAGGCAAACAAACTCGTGAAAAATCAGCATAGAGAAAGCTAAATGGTTTTTGTATCCTGAAGCTTTTTCAGGTGACAAATCAATAAAATGCATTAATGTCTGGTATGAATAAACTAGAAGATACATATTAAAATAATTTAAAAAGATGATGGGATAATATTTCTTTTGTATCTAAAAGCATTATTTATTCACTGCTTAACTCTTATGATTTCTTTTTTCCTCAGGAAGAAATAACACAATTTTGAAAATTATTTGAAATTTGTTTTGTAGCAGAGAAATTAGTTGTGTGATAACTATATTTCTGGCTATTATTTCAAAGATGGATTTTGGGGGGATAAAATTGGAGTCAGGGACATTAATTTGGAGGCTATTTACAGAATTTTTAGTAGACTAGTCTTGGTATTGGTGTGCTTGTAAATTTTTCTTTGCTGAAAATATATGTTATGCAGGCCAAGTCAAACACGTGGAGGGCGGAGGGCATCATGTAATTAAATTTGTTCTTTATGTTAGTCATCTTAGCTCACAGGGGCAAGGACATGTGTCAGTTCCATTTGTTGGTTAGCTGTTCTTTTCCTAGTGCTCTGAAACCGTCAGCTCCTGCAGGGCCTGACTTGGAGCGGGCTCTCAGGAAAGGTGTGGGCATTGGACACGGAGCTTCAGCAAGATAATGTATAAATGGCACAGGCCATACCTCCGTCTTTTTATATCTTGAAACAAATCAGAAAACAAAAGAGACTATAAAACAAACCAGCAGGTACGTGAAACTCCCAAATGGTAAAAATCACCAATGGTTAGGGAGGGGTGGCCTGGGGAGAAAGGATCCTTGGGGTGCAGGAGGCACTGAAGAGAATCACTGATGCAGCAGAACACAGCAAAAGCTGGTGAGGTACCCAGCCCCCAAATCCGAGGGGGCCAAACAGCAATACTGGGTTTGTCACAAAAGATCAAGACACAAAGCTAGCTACCACCAAAGCTTTCTTTAGGCACCTCATACCACATAACTACAGGGAATGGATGGGGGGGGGGGGGGGGGGAGAGTGGGATTGAGTAAGGTAACAGGTCAGGTTTGCTGAAAGGAGTCTGTCCCTGAAATAAGGTCTGGAAGGCAGACTTAGAATTGTCAAAAGATCTGAGGCTACCAATCTCTGAAAATTAGGGAAAAGTAAAGGCTAAAGTAATTCTCTCCTCTCTCTCACTCTCTCAAATACACACACACACACACACACACACACACACACACACACACACACGTGCACCCACACATGTCATGAGGAACTCCATTCTGCACCAGAAAGAAACATCGCACATATCACAGCTCTGGACTCTCTCCAATAAAGTCAAGAAAATAGCTGGTCCAGGAAGGAAGAATGTTTCAAAAGAAGCCAGCATATCTATATATTGATGAGAAGTTATTACACACACACACACACACACACACACACACACACACACACACACACACACACGAAAAAGAAGAGGAAGGAATGGAGCCAGAAAAGCAAAAGGCAGACACAGAAAAATACTGTCAGGGGGCAGAAGAATCCTGTGACCAAAGGCATTGCCATGAAGTCAGATATTTTAAAGAAACAGTCCAGTTATTTCTAAAAAGAACTCAATGCAGAGAGATGATTTCAGGTAAGAAATTATAACTGTGTTTAAACAGAAACAGGTAAAAACTGAGTAGGCAAAGCTCAGGAAGAAGTTGGACCGAAAAGTAAAACCAGCACAAAAATGAAGCCCCTATTAGAAAAAGCAAAAGAAAACCAAGCAAACAAAAAACCACAGGGACTGTTTAAGACACAATAAAAAAAAATGGGAAGACAGGACAGATGAAAGAAAGTGAACACAGAGACCAGGACCTTATAATAAATCAAGTAGGGTTATAGAAAATAAAGATAGTTACTGAAAATAGACAAAGGAGTGTCAATATACACTTAGCATCCTTGAATTTAAAAAAACCTCCCACCAAGGTGGAAACGGAAAATGTATTCTGAAATACCATTCCAGAATCCATTCTAAAAATAAAGCAGTTTAAACCACACCATGCCTGGAGAAAAATTAGTAAGGGGGTTAAACCGAAACACAGCCTAGTGAAGTTGTGATGGATTTTAACGGTAAGATTATAATTGGGGGAGCGTTCCATCAAAAAGATCAAGCAACTTCTAAGGGAGAAATAGCAGGCCGGTCTTAGAGCCCACATCACTAGAAAACTGGAGAAAAATGCACAATGCTCCAGAAAATAAAACATGAGCAAAAAGTCACACCTAGACAAATAGTTGAAATAGAAAGGCAACCGCAGTTACTTTTGATCATAGAAACATTATAAGAATATATTTTCTATAAAATCCACCTTGAAGAAGTTGTTAAAAATAAGCCCAGTTGAACACTAGTTGAATAGGGACACGGTAACAAAAGAACAAGGGTGTCAAATCCATTTAACTTTGAAACTAAGGAAGAAACAGTCTTAGAATCACAGTCTCAATATATAATGTGAATAGAATGGAAATGAAGAAACAATATAACTAGTAAAAGGGCGGAAATTAGACGGTTGTGTAGAATATTATTTCATCTTTCATGATCAGAAGTCTAAAAGTCTCATTTATACCTGATAACGAACAGCATATGAGATATAGTCAATAATATTGTAATAACTATGCATGGTGCCAGGTGGGTACTGGAAATATCAGGGGGAACACTGTGTAAACTATATGATTATCTAATCATGCTATACACACCTGAAACTAATACAAAATAATACTGAATGTAAACAGTAATTGAAAAAATCATATATATAAAACAATTGAGGTTTGAATATGGTTTAAGACAGAGATTTTCAAATGGGTGTGCCACAATAATTTTTAAAACGTGCGATACCTGACTATTTAGTTAGGGGCACTGACCCCTATGACAACAGCCATTAACAGTAGCCATTCAATGTGAATGAATCAAAATGATACCTTTTTTTTTTTTGTCAGATCAGCAAAAATGCAGCAGAATTTTAGCAATTAGTTCCTGTGTGCCATGAAATGAGGAAGGTTGAAAATCTCTGGTTTAAGGATGAGAGTAAGCATGAGAAGAACTAATCATTTAGCAGCATCTACTGAACTGCTTGTTGGGGAGAAGCAATTGGAAATCCATCCTTGTTACTAGTGTCTACAAAATAGAAGATGGAGTATACTAAATTATGTTATTGGCATAAAATAAAATGCTAAAATGACCCAACACGGGAAAAATTTTCCCAAGTAAAGTAAGCTATCCAACCCCCACACAAAAAAGCAATGAAGTTACACAGAACGCAGGGTGGAAAAAAGCAATAAAAGAGAACGCATAACATAAAATATGATGCTGGAATGAACATGAATTATATATGTTTAATATAAATGGGATACAGTTATTGGGCGGAAAAAAGAGTCTCAGACTTTATTACAAAGCAAAAGGCATGTTGTATATACAGGGTGGGCAAACATAGGTTTACAGTTGTAATACAAGTAAATAATACAATAATTAAATAATAATACAAGAATAAACTGTTTTGCATACTCACAACTGTAAACCTACCTTTGCCCCCCCCCCCAATATGTGGTAAATCTAAAACAGAAAGATTAAAAATAAAAGGTTTATAACAGCCTACTGAGCCCACACATATTAAAGTGTATGCTTTTAATATAGACAAGGATAAATTGAGGCAAACAGTGTTTAATGTTATAGAGAAGGTTCTGTGGATTGAATTTCGTTCCCCCAAGAAGATATATTCAAATCCTAACCCCTGGTACCTGTGAATGTGACCTCACTTGGAATGGATCTTGCGGATATAATCAAGTTAATATAAGGTCATGCTGGACTAGGATGGTCTCTAATCCAATGGCTGGCGTTCTTCTAAGAGAGAAACATGGACAAAAGCACACGTAGAAGAATATGTGAAGATGGAGACAAAGGCTGGAGTTATGCGGCTACAGCCTAGCAGGGGTGGGGAATCTTGTTTCTGCCAAGGGCCATTTGGATATTTATAACATCATTCACGGGCCATACACAATTATCAACTTAAAAATTAGCCTGCTATATTTGGTCAAACATTTAATTAGCTCACCCATAATGTCTTGGCAGGGCCAGACCAAATGATTTTGCAGGCCTTATAAGGGCACGGCAGGACGTTGTTCCCCACCTCTGGCTAACAGATACCAAAGATTGCCCTGAACTGCCAGAAGGTAGGGAGAGGCAGGGACACATCCTTCCCTAATACCTTCAGAGCAAGCCTGGCCTTGTTGACACCAGGATTTTGGACTTCTAGGCTTGTGAACCAAAATGACCAAGTTTGTGATACTCTGTTATGGTGGCCCTAAGAAATTAATACTCAAGGGAAATAAAATTCCAATTAATATAATTCATAAATTAAAAAAAAACACAGTAAATCACTTAAAAACCGTAAATCACTTAAAAATTAGACAAAACACACTGGTCATGGCAGACAATCATTTTTCTATCTCAGAACATGAAAGATATGACAGTTGGTGACGTGGATCTGGGTACATCAATATCTATACTCTGAAAAAGAATGTACTGAATCTTTCTATGCCAATTCAATGTTTACTAAAAATGAACTCCAAAATGTAGGAATATTACAACTATATCTAACTTCAGTGTAGTGAAACTAAAAATTAAGATCAAAATTAGAAATCATGGCTGACCACCTGGTAAAATAAATGAGAGAATGATATGGGAGGGGAGAAAGAGGGAGAGAGACATGGATAGCATAGATAGAAAAATATAGACGGATGGAGAAAAAGAGAAAGATCATAAGTACATGTAATTTTTATTTTTATTTTAGACCAGCAAAGGAATAAAAATAAAAAGTTCAGGATATATAAAAATAATGACAAATAAATATTACATAATGAAACTTATGAGATACAGCAAAGAGAGTACTCAAAAAATATATAACCTTAAATATTTACGTTGTAAACAGGTGGAATGAAAGTCAATGCTTTGAACACTAAAAAAAATAAAAGACTAATATATGCACTAATATATATATATATTCCCTTAATGCCTATGTCCTACTGGTAAATATTATAATTTCCCACTGAAGCTAGGAAGAAGACATGAATGTGGCATTAAATATTGGAAAGAAGAGGATAATATTATCATTATTTGCAAAAGATACGGCATAATGGAAAAATGAGAATATCAGCTGGGAACTCCTTATACCAAATGAGAGAACTCAGTATGAGGTCTGGTAACAAAAGTTCTATACAAAATCAAAAGCCTTCCTACATACAAAGTATATTTTAAAGTGGCAGATGATATTCTAATGTTTAGTAAAAATAGAAATATAAAATGCCTATGCATGAAATAAAAATATTGAAGGAATACTCATTGAAAAAAACTTTAAAAATATTTAAGATACCTAAAAGACAATTGACTAGTAGGAAAGGCATATTGATTCTGGATAGGTAGTCTCTATACAATGAAGATTTTAATTCTCCCTAATTAGTCTATACATTTAATGCAATTCCAATAAAAATGCTAACAAGGTATAGTTTCCTCTGGAATTAGAGAATCTGATTCTAAAAATTGGAAAACTACTCATGTGATAATATAAAAAATTTCAAAAGGAGAGTGTAAAAAATGAAAATCAGGAACTGAGAACCTAAATCATACTACAGATATTATCAAACTAAAATAATTGAATGTCAAAAACATTATTGGAACAGGGTACAGTCCAATTGTAGACCTAAATAAATAGGGGATATTTTTATATGTCAAAAATGGGGCATATATTAAGGAAGAAATAAGAGATTGTTTGATAAATGCCATGGAAAAAAACTGAATAAATATGAAACATGAGTGTACTTGATTAAAACGTGAAAGCATTATTGTTATTTTGGAGTGAGATAGATTTTCAGCATGGCTCAAGTCATAGAAACCATACCAAAAAATTGATAAATTTAATTACATAAACATTTTGCTTGGTGCAGGGGGATGGGTCACTGTAAGTGTCAAAAGACAGGAGAACAAATGAGGGGAAAATTTCCAATAGGGACCATAATGTAACTAATGTTAATTTTATTATAAGACTAGAAGCCCGGTGCACGAAATTCGTGCACGGTGGGGGGTTGTCCCTCAGCCCAGCCTGTACCCTCTCCAATCTGGGACTCCTGGAGGGATGTCCGACTGCCCGTTTAGGCCCGATCCTACCTGGCAGTCGGACATCCTTCGGGCAGTCAGACATCCCTCTCACAATCCAGGACTGCTGGCTCCCAACTGCTTACCTGCCTGCCTTCCTGATTGCCCCTAACCGCTTCTGCCTGCCAGCCTGATCACCCCTAACCACTCCACTGCCAGCCTGGTTGATGCTTAACTGCTCCCCTGCCAGCCTGTTTGCCCCCAACTTCCCTCCTCTGCCAGCCTGGTCACCCCTAACTGCCCTCTCCTGCAGGGTTGATCACCTCCAACTGCCCTCCCTTGCAAGCCTGGTCCCTCTCAACTGCCCTCCCTTGCAGGCCTGGTCCCTCACAACTGCCCTCCCTTGCAGGCCAGGTGCCTCCCAACTGCCCTCTCCTGCTGGCCATCTTGTAGTGGCCATCTTGTGTCCACATGGGGGCAGGATCTTTGACCACATGGGGGCAGCTATAGTGTGTGTTGCAGTGATGATCAATCTGTATATTACTCTTTTATTAGATAGGATAGAGGCCTGGTGCACGGGTGGGGGCCAGCTGGTTTGCCCTGAAGGGTGTCACAGATAAGGGTGGGGGTTCCCTTGGGGTGTGGGGCGGCCTGAGCGAGGGGCCTGTGGTGGTTTGCAGGCCGGCCACGCCTCCTGGCAACCCAAGGGGAGGCCCTGGTATCTGGAATTTATTTTCCTTCTACAATTGAAACTTTGTAGCCTGGGGCGGCAGCCATTTCTGGGGCGGCAGCCATTTCTGTGGCAGTTAACTCACGTTCTACAATTGAAACTTTGTAGCCTTAAGCGGGTGAGCCCGGCCAGGGTGTGCAGAAAGCTTTGCTTCCCCTGTTGCCGCCAGCAACCCTGGCCTGCTCTCTCAAGCTCCATTCTGCCGCCATTTGTTTCAATTTGTTTACCTTCTACGATTGAAACTTTGTAGCTTGAGTGGAGGCTTAGGCCTGCAACGGCTATGGAAAGCTTGGCTTGCTCTGTTACCTGGGAAACCTTGCTCTCTGTGGCTGTAGCCATCTTGGATTGGGGTTAATTTGCATACTCGCCCTGATTGGCTGGTGGGCGTGGCTTGGCTGGTGGGCATGGCTTATGTAGCAGAGTGATGGTTAATTTGCATACTCGCCCTGATTGGCTGGTGGGTGTGGCTTGGCTGGTGGGCGTGGCTTATGTAGCGGAATGATGGTTAATTTACATATTACCATTTTATTAGAGAGGAAGAGCTTTTTATGTATCAGAAAATAAACCAAAAGGAAAAAATAGACAAAGGATAAACAAAGTTTACAGACAAATAAAATGTCTCTTAAATATTTGAAAATATGCTAAACTTTGCTTACATAAAAATCTATATAAAAACTACATTGAGCCCTGCAAGCATGGTTCAGTAGGTAAGCATCGACCTATGAACCAGGAGGTCACTGTTCGATTCCTGGTCAGGGCACATGCTTGGGTTGTGGGCTCCATCACTGGTTGGGGGCGTGCAGGAGGCAGCGGATCAATGATTCTCTCTCACTCATCATTGATGTTTCTATCTCTACCTCCCTCTCCCTTTCTCTCTGAAATCAATAAAAATATTTTTAAAAACTACATTGAGACACCATTTTTACCTATAAATAGAGGGAATAAAGAAACATTCTTTTTTAGTTATCAAATTGTAAAACTTCAGAATTCAGCTTGTCAATAAATGTAATAATAGGTATCAAAATTTAAAATGTAGCTGCATTTTGATTTAGCAATTTTTTTCTAAAATGTAATAGGTATACACAAAGGTATATGTACAAGATTAATCATTGAAATAGTTAGAAATACTCCAAATGTTGAAAAAGAGAAACCTGAATTTATTATATGATATACACTGAGTGGCCAGATTATTATGATCTCTGAACGCATAATAATCTGGCCACTCTGTGTGTGTGTGTGTGCATATATATATATATATATATATATATATATATATATATATTTTTTAGAGGCCCAGTGCATGAATTCATGCATGGGTGGGGTCCGGCCAGCCTGGCTAGCAGGAGGGAACATGGGCGGTTGGCCAGCCTGCCTGCTGGTCGAACTCCTGGTTGAGGGGACAATTTGCATATTAGCCTTTTATTATATAGGATATACACTGAGTGGCCAGATTATTATGCATTCAGAGATCATAATAATCTGGCCACTCAGTGTAGCTTGATAATGTTACCATTTGTGTGCTGGGATAGGTGTGGACTATATCTGGAAGAATTCACACAAAATGGAAAATAGTGCTTGCATAGAGGGAAGGAAATTGGAAAGCAAGCAAGTGGGGAAGAGGGCCTTGCACTCCCTGTATGTGCATTTGTAAATTTCAATGAAATACCATGTGCATGTACCACCCATCCAAAAAGATACAGGAAAAAAATGATCATGTAGGTGAAGGGACTGTAGGAGGCACTTCACATATGTAGTTTATATTGACTTAAATTTAGCATAAATTTTTTTCTCAAAACATCACAGTTACATTATTTTGTGTATTAGAACAGGTCCATTTAATTTTTAGAGACTAATATGCACATTGAATATACAGATAAGCTTTCAAAATATATTCTTTCACCATTGATTTGGTGTCCTGTTTATGCTTAGTGAAGATATGAAAAATTCAAGATACATTTTTTCTAACTTGCAGTAGTCTAATCACCATTTCCTGTAGGCTCATCTATCTATACATTTGAAGCAGAACTATTGAACTCTGTCCATTTGTACAGGTCACTTAATAAATCCTCCAAATATTTAATTTATACACAAGGGTATGTCTAACCCAGAGGCTCTTATCTATTTTGATTTAATTTGCTATTCTATTTCTTTATTTCGGAATAGTCTGAATACTTACTACTGAATATTTATTACTAAATATTTACTAAAGATAGTAGTTTTCATTAAAATTCCAACATGGATCTTTTCATTCATTCAACAAATATTTACTTAAGCTCTGGGAGTGTGCAGTACGGGGGATATTGTGTAGAAGATAGTGAAAGAGAGAATCACAAGCTCTGAAATGCATTATAAGCCTCTGATATTTTTGCAGACATGTAAAAACTTTATTTACAATTATATTTATTGAGGTACAGATATCTATATATATAAAGAGGTAATATGCAAATTTGTCCGGGAAGCCTTTACAGTAACAATCGGCTCCAAGCCTTAACCATCACGACCGGCGCAGCTCAGAGCACGCCCCCATCCCAGTGGACACACACAGGGGGGGCCTCTGTGTGAGCTGCAGAGGAAACACCTTTTCTGACTGCTCATTGGCTAAGCTCCCTGTACACCGCCACTCGCAGTGTTCTTGGTAACTTGGGTAATAAAAATCCAAGAAGCCGAAACCGGTTTGGCTCAGTGGATAGAGCGTCGGTCCGCGGACTGAAGGGTCCCAGGTTCCTTTCAGGTCAGGGGCATGTACATTGGTTGCGGGCACGTCCCCGGTGGGGGGTGTGCAGGAGGCAGCTGGTCGATGTTTCTCTCTCATCGATGTTTCTGGCTCTCTATCCCTCTCCCTTCCTCTCTGTGAGGAATCAATAAAATATATTTAAAAAAAAAAAAAAAAGAATCCAAGAAGGTGATCTAGGGTTTTCCACCTCACTCCTGGAGGAAAAAACAAAGGTCTGCTGCTGGAGGGGCTAAGAAATGTCATATTCTGCCCTAGCCGGTTTGGCTCAGTGGATAGAGCCTCGGCCTGCGGACCGCAGGGTCCGGGTTCAATTCTGATTAAGGGCATGTACCTAGGTTGCAGGCTCCTCCCTGGCCGGGGCTCAGGTCAGGGCTTATGCAGGAGGCAACCAATCAAAGTGTCCCTCTCACATTGATGTTTCTCTCTGTCTTTCCTTCTCTCTTCCAAGCTCTCTAAAAATCAATGGAAACATTGGTGAGGATAAAAAAAAAAGAAGAAATTTCATATCCTATGAAAGACACATCTTGAAAATGCCAAAGAAATTTGTCATTTTTTCGTGGTGAAGGGACTGGAGTCCGTGTTCATGAAAACACCTTGGCGGCTGCGGCGGCCGGCAGTGGCAGCAGCCGCGGGGTGGTGGGGGTGGTGCCTTCCCCTGATCAGCCTGGTCACCTCCTGCAGTGGGAGCCAGACTGCAGCTGAGGCCCGCTCCCCACAGGAAGCAGGCCTAAGCCATCAGTAGGACATCCCCTGAGGGCTCCCGGACTGTGAGAGGGGGCAGGCTGGGCTGAGAGACCCCCACCCCAGTGCACGAATTTCATGCACTGGGCCTCTAGTTAGTATATAAAAGTCTATATAGTAACCATTATTAGACTTAGTGTGGTCATCACATGGTAAGGTATAAAATGTTGAATCACTATGTTGTACACTTGAATCTAATATAATATTGTATTATACTATATTTCAATTAAAAAGTGATAAAAATAAATAAATGGGCCATAATCTAGAAGTGTAGAGAGATACACAGTGTAGAGAGAGGGGTTATTAATTGTGGTGCAGTGTGGCAAATGAACTTGTGAAAAGATTTGCATGAGCAATGTGGAGGGTGAAACGGAAAATCTTGCTGGAGATGGGGACTCTGAGTCTGAAGAGATGAAGAGGACTTAAAGGTGGCAAATACAGAGAGTACTGACTACTGGTGAAGCACTAGTTTTGACTCCCAGAATCCACAACTTTCTAGCTGAATGACCACGGGCAAGTTACTTAACCTTTCTGTTTAAAATGGTGTAGAAGAGTTCATGCCTGTCAGGGTTGAGTGAGGATTCAGTGAGGTAATTAGAACACTACCTGGAGTATAGTGAGTATTGTATAAATGTAAACTATTATTATTTTTATTATTAACTAGGGTAGAGAAGGAAGGGGAGGGAAGAGCCACACAGACAAGGGGGTAATGTGAATGATGACATGGAGACACAAAGAGAAATACAGTTCTGTTATAGGATCAAGTTTAAGGAAGAAATGACAAGAGATGATGCTGGAGAGATAGGCAGGGACCAGATCACTGTGACCTTGAATGATGTCATCTTTAGGTACTCGGAAATCATGCTCCTGTGGGGATCTTCTCTATGAAGAATATTGTGCAGAGATGGGGGCGGGGGACCTGGGTCACATGGATTCCAGCTTGAAGCCAGTTCTGTATAGTTATCAGCAAAGTAGAGGACATGCATGGTAGAGAGAAGATAAGTGAGGGAGCACTGGCTAAATGGCATGATTCACAGCCCCTTCCCCCACTTTTGTGAAATCCAAAATTTCTCTTTAAATAGCCAAGCCTTTCAACTTGCTGAAGTATCAGCTCAGTTGAGCTTTATGGAGAATAAAGAAGTGTAAGAGTCTTCCCCTGACAAATTATGCCTTCTCTCTGTCGATGTAAATGCTCCCTTAAATTTCCTCTCTTCCTGAGGAACTGGTCGGGCACTGAGCAGGCTGTAATAATTTAATCTCTACATAAATTCATAAAACGGAAGTGACAGGATAAAGTTTCACCCTACTATATTCTGAATGTTCACATCTCATTTCTAGATGTCACTGAATCTTTGTCCATTAAAAGAACATCAGATTCATAAAAATCGAGTAATTTTCTTTGTATTTGATGTGATGTGGCATTTTGAAGAGATTCAGGGCATTTTCCATCTCTGTTTTTACACATTTGAATTCTATATGCATGCTTTCAAGAGCTTAGTTGCTGAATCTGCATTGTTAAGATGAAATCATGAGCCTTTTGATTTAATGTAAGAGCTTCCTTATTCTCAGCTGTGTCGTTTGGTGCCTGTGTCTGTTTTGCCTGAAAATGCCATCAGGATTCATCAAAATAAACAAAACTCTCTTAAAATTTACTTTCTGTCTGAGAACAATGGGGAAAGTAGCTGGAAGGGTACAAAGAAATCTATAGAGGATGCAGGATGTAAGTGAGGGATGGCAGGAGAATAAAATATGTACATATATTTCTTCTCAAAACTTTGTCTCATGCCAACATTTTGAAATTTCCTGATAAATTACGAGAACAACCCCCCACTTCCCACAGAAGGAAAGTTCAGATTAAAGATGTTAGTGCAGTTTTCTCTTTCAGTGTCTGTTTACTTTGTATTTCACAGAGTTGAAATGGATGTTATTCCTATGACATTCACATCTTCATTCGTTATGTACTGTCTACAGATAGATCAGATTTAGCTTATCAAAGAACATGAGGTAAGCATCCCATACAACTATCCCTATGAAATCACGATTTGAAACAACAAAAAATATTACCTTTCCCATAGCATGATCTTACTGTTAAAGTGACTCAATCATCGTGAGGAAAAAAAAAATGTTTTTGGAGAAGTAGCCTGGGAGTTTACCTAAGATTACATTTTCATTCGAGTATAATGCTACGTTGGGATTAAATTACATGGAAACATGTAATAAGGAAAATGTTCCTGTTTCCATTTTCGCTTGGTGATTCTGTTTACTTCCCGACAGTGATGTTGAAGCTGCCCTGTAAATGTCAGGAGAGCTGATTGTTTGCATCTCCTGTCATCTTTGTTCAGACGCGGGTCACCTCAGGGGCTTGACTTAGGCCCTGAGAGGAGTATTTACACTGCAGAAATCAAAACGCTGCAACTCACCCTCCCCCCTCTGCAGGGGGTAAACCAGCAGCACATCAGTGGGGAGAGGGCGGGCTCACCTGACTTTAAGGACGAGGATCTGAGGCTCAGAGCCTTCTCTGGGTAGACTCTCTGAGCACCATTTCCCACTCACTGCCTGTCACTGTAGAGTCTTTAATAGATGCTAGAATGACACTGGTTGTGCCTTTACAGAACAAAGTGTGTAAAGTTATGAAGTGTCTTTCTTTAAATAGATTTATTTAAATCAATTCATAAGAAGGATAAGCCCAGTTTTTAAAAAGTGAGAATGATATAGATGGTGTGCAGATAAAGGAAAATCTGGGAAGAGGTACGGGTCCATCTGAACTTGGGGCACACAGCTCTGAACAGCCTTCCGGTTTTTATTTCCATAAAGTCAGTGGGCTTTCGTTCCCAGCCCCAATTTCTACCCTGATGAATGAGGAATAAGGAAGGCCAGGGTATCAAAGACATATGCTTGCTTCCTCTCTTACCTTTCATTTTCTTTGTCTTTCTTCACCCCGCTGCAGGTTTCTGTGGAGACCAAAATGGGGGCTTCTCTTTCGCTGAGGCAGGCCTTCTCGTAAAGGGTTCTTTTTCAGAGTTTGCAGTAATTCTGTCGTTGTGCACCTTAAACATCAAGCTCCCTCCTCCGGCTCTGTCCGATCCTAGCTGTCTTCCCAGGGCTTGTAGTGTGAGGGGTGGGGAAGGATTGATGGCTGCGGAGGGGAGATGTGTAAGAAATTGTGTGGCTTCAGAGGTTTCCTTTGTGATATGGCTTTCTGTTTGTTTGCATGGAAAGGCGAACAGATAGCATGGGGGTTGTAGACTAGACTGTGGCAAGTGTACTATTACTGGAATGGTGACTTTGATCGCCTCCTTTGGACCATTTTATTGATATCTAAGGTATATAAACAAGACCAACTCCTTCCCATAACTCAAACCAACAGCTGATTTATAGGGCTCTATATAGTTTCTTACTGACATGAGCATCACTGGTCTGAAAGAAATGTGCTGTTGAATCCCTTTTCTGACTGTCATCCTCTTCAAAACTGTGTTTCTGGGACTATATGAAAGTGAACACATAAGGAGATGCAGAAAATAGTTTTCAAACTTGTCAATGTTTAATATAGGGTGTGGCAAAGTAGGTTTACAGTTATAAGTCCTTGAAACAGAGTTTATTCTTTTATTATTTACTAGAGGCCCAGTGCACAAATTCATGCACGGGTGTGGTCTGGCCGGCCCACCCCAATGGGGGCCGATCAGGGCCAGGCCAGCTGGGGGGAGGGGCTGCAGGAGGTTGGGGGAGGGGAGCTCATCAGGCCCCCATCAGGCCAGTTGACCACCTCAGTGCACATCATAGTGACTGGTTGTTCCAGTCGTTCCATCATTCTGATTGCTTGGCTTTTATATATATAAATTAATTATTGTATTATTTTCCATACGAATAACTACAAACCTACTTTTATATAGAAGTCAGGAATTTATTTCTCCTTTCCAAAGACATCTTTTCTTTGGCATTCAGTCTCCCAGGTAAGTCCAGAAAAAAATTAATTTTAAAAAGTTGAAGTAGAAGATGATATTAAGCCATTGCTTGAATGAGTCTTAGAAAGCAGTAAGTTTTGCTAAAACATTTCATCTTGATTTCCATTTGCTCTTCATGTAAAAATAAACCGAGGAAGAAAGGAGCTGAGTCACCACTCAGGCAGGAGACACTTTGCGTCGTCTTTCAAATACAATCACAGTCAAAGAGACGGTTACACAGGTAGGAAATGCTCGTGCTGCCCTTTGTCCTTGTTTGACCGGCAGCTGTTGTGTGCACGTGCCCGGTGTGCACGGATTACTGTACTATAACGTCAGTTGCTCTTCCATCATGCCACCACCAAAATCCTCTGTCCTTAACAAGAAAACCATCTATTTCAAAGTAAATATTTAATGGTTAACATTTTTAAAAAGTGAATGTGGAAAAACGCCAGGTGGGCATAATTTACAGACACCCAATGTGTTTTCTAAAGCATTATCCAAAATTTGTATGTTTGGATGAGAATTCTATTTAGGAAAGGGGGAATGAAGACTGCATTACAGGGAAGGAAAGAAAGGAAGTAATTCTCTGATTCCAGGATCATTAAATGTCACATCTTATTCATCTTATTTCCTATCATGTCATGTGTAATAATATATTGCTGAGAAAGTATTAAGTCATAGCTTCTTCCTTTTATGGAAGACACTGGGACCCAGAGCAGAAAGCGACTTGCTCAGGCCTCACAGTTCTTCATAAGCCTTATAAATCCAGTGTCCCCCTGTCCTTCCCCTGTGGGCACTGGGCTACTCCTATATGTAAAGCAAAGATGTAATGTGATCATTACATCAGGTTGTGTATGCTACAAACATCAGGTTGTGTATGCTACTTACTCATCAGTAAAACATATTTACTGTGAATCTGCTAAAATATAAATGTATCCTCTTTCATTTTACAAATCTTTGCACGAATGAATGCTGGGTCAAAACCTAATATTAAAAGCTGCTTGCACTGGCTCAGACACATAGTAGATGTTTAAAAGAATTCATACACTCAGGTAGACCGTCTGCCCTTTCACTTACGAAGGTCTTAGCAAGTATGGACTAAGAGAACATTTTCAAACTGTGCAAAGTGTGGGCTCATGTTCTCTTCTATACATCTCCGAGAAATAGAAACGTACTGAAGATAAGCAAGGTCTGAACAGGACCTTACCCCAACCGCGACAGGCCAGGACGCCAGGACAAGTGGAATCGGAAACCTGAGACAAATGGTGACACAAACTGCAATTTACAGCAGATACTGAAGGTCACCTCCCTAGAGGTAACATCTAGGCCTCCGTTTTATTTTAGCTCTAGCCCCAGAAAAGCAGCAAAACCAGGTAGGCAACCCAGGACCCGCTGCAATGACTAATGACTCTCTTCCCTGGCACTGACCAATCAGAAGAGACCTCGACCCTGAAAGAACACACCTGGAAAACACATGAATATTCTGCTGAAACCCTCCCTTGAGACCTCCCAGGGGATTCCTGCCTGCAAGAAAGACAAAAGCCTCAAGACAGAGGACCCAGCACATGCTCTCCCCATTCCCTTCCGTCTCTTCTTCCTCCACTTCTTCCCGCACAGGCGTGTGTCTCCTCAACTCTGAGGGACCTCCTGAGATTGGCAGCCAGGGGAGCAGTGGGCAGCAGGAGCTCATCCCCTGCAGCTGTCCCTGAGGCCCCCTCTTCTCTGACTTCCCAGAGAGCTGAGGCCGCCCAGCCTGGGCCCTCCTGCTGCTTCCTCTATGCTAACGCCTTCCTTGTTTTGCTGTCACCAGCTTTACTAACCATGCCCTCGTGGTCCCCTGGACTCAGGTTGTGAAACTTTTCCTACACAAAGTCAAGAACCCACACACCACCGGCCAGCCCTGGGCAGACCCACTCAGACCCCGTTCGGTAAGACACTGCTCCCTCATGTAGCCGCCTCTTCCCAAGCTTAATTATAACTCCCTTAAGATACCGTTTCTGACCAAACCAACACTTGCAGGAAGATTAGGTGCACCCTCCCTGGCTCCCATAACACCCTGTGTCTAAGTCTGACGTACTGCTTTGGACTAGACTACAAATTCCCTGAGTATTCCCCAGGACCCACCATAGCTCCTGACACAAGTGAATCTCAGGTAGTGGTCGGGAAAGTGGCTCTATCTAAAGGACTCTTCCCAATAGAACACTGCCTTGTTCCCTGCCAAGTGTGACATTGCCAAAGAGAGTGACGTATTCTTTCCACCTTAATTGCCCAGCGAGCATAGTTTAATTAAATGATATAATTTGGGGCTGCCTCAGACCCAGATCTTTGTTCGGGTTATTACACTGAACATGTGCTCGCGTCTGGCCCGAGCAATAGAGACTCGGTTCCAGTCCCACAAAAGCCTGTTTGGTTATCCAAGATCAGCTATCTGTTCTCTCAGAGCTTCACTCCCTTTACATGTATAAAAGGAAAACACCCTGGCCTGTGCCACTCAGTTGGTTGGAGCATCATCTCGTGCACTGAAAGGTGGTGGGTTCAATTCTTGGTCAGGGCACATACCCAGGTTGTGGGTTCAATCCTCAGGTTGGGCCTGTACAATGTACAGATGTTTCTCTCATATCTCTCTCTCTCTCTCTCTCCCTCTCTCTCTCTCCCCCCCCCCCTTCTTGTATCTAAAAAAACCCCACAAATCACTGCATGTATAGTAGGAAAATGTGCTATTCGCCTCACAGTACTGGCAAGGAAATATAATATACAATGAAGTACAATAATACAAATATTTTATTAATAGCAATTTGTGTCCTATTACTCTGTGCCCATCTCTGTATTAGTGTCACTGTACATATTATCTCATTTGTTCATCATATCAATTCTTTATCTCAAATTAAATAGAACCATGATTCAACATGAGTATTTTAAACCTAGATCTCACAATTTTAAATTAAGTTCAATATTGTTTACCCTCAAACGAGATAAAATATGTTAATATTTTGAGGTATAGCAAAATGACTTGCAAATATATGAGGCAATGATGGTGCAGACACTTCACATTGCTGCCATAGATGCATAGCCCAAGTCTTTAAGCAAGAAAAGAGCTGACATGGGAAAATCCAAAAAAATTCAGGAAATATATTCTCCCCATGCAAGGAGGAGGCAAAGTGGTCCAAAGATATATGTGAAGGGGGTGGGGTGGGGAGGTATAATTGGCAAACACAGAATTACACCCTCTGTCACCTACCTTGCTTTACTTCAGGTGGTTTTCTCAACCTAGAACTTCTATCCCAGCACTCATTCTTCTGCTCTCCCCACACCCACCTTCCAGTACCTTCTCTAACCTGGCCAGAAAATTTCTGGCCCTTCAAGGTTTAGTCCAAGAATCCCCTCCCTCTGATTTTTTCTTAACTTCCTGAATAATTTCATTAACACTAATCACGTCTTCTCTGTTCCCACAGTGCCCTTGTGTGTACATCTGTTTAGAGTGTCTCAGCTTTGGTCTTGACACTTTGGGACAGATAAGCCATCGTTTTGGGGACTGTCTGCATTTTAGGGTGTTGAGCAGCATCTTTGGCCTCTACTGTGTGGATACAGTTAGCTCCCCCAATAGTGACAATCAAAAAAGACTCCAGACATTGCCAGATGTCCACTGGGGAGCAAAATTGTTATTGTTGGGGTGCTCTGTGTCCCCACCTGTTCCTGGTGGAAGTGGAGCTTTTGGATGCCGTGGGGAAGGGAATTTCCTGAGGCCCCCATGGGAGGATGAGGTCTCATGGAAAGCTTCATTGATGAGGTAACATTAAGGGTGTTCCCCTCCAAGGCCCCATCTCCCTGCATCCCACCATGGGAAAATGTCCAGCCTTGCCTTCATCAGGGCTGAGGGCAAAGGCACTCCATATTAAAGAATAATCTAGTCCAGCATCTGACTAACTTAGCTTGTGTTCCCAGTGCAGTCCATTGCCTATGGGGTCCACATGGCCCATGGCTTCTAAGGTCACATGGCTATGAGGAAGGACAGGCAAGTGTGGGTCACAGAGCAAGCAAGAGATAAACCAAAGAACTTATATACTTATACTAGAGGCCCGATGCATGAAATTCGTGCAAGAGTAGGCCTTCCTTCCCCCAGCTGC
This sequence comes from Cnephaeus nilssonii, assembly GCF_951640355.1. NCBI lineage: Eukaryota > Metazoa > Chordata > Mammalia > Chiroptera > Vespertilionidae > Cnephaeus > Cnephaeus nilssonii. The sequence continues at coordinate 39,477,150 of NC_137088.1, read as the reverse complement.
CAGCACTGGCTTCCCTCTGGCATCTGGGACCCAGGCTTCCCTCCAGCCGCTGGCAGGCACCTGGGACCCAGGCTTCCCTCGCAGCCCTGGCTTCGTCGGGAAGGACATCTGGTCTAATTAGCATATTAAGCTTTTATTATTATAGATGTATAGCCCATGGGCATGGGCAATAGGGTAGTGAAGACCTGGGGGGTGGGTAGGGACTGGGAGGAAGGGAGAAACGGGGGGAAATGGGAGATATCTATAATACTATCAACACTAAAAAATACATTTAAAAAAAACAACAAGAAAAAACAAAAACAAGCAAGAAACAGGAACACAAGAGCAAACAAACAAGAGAGAGAAAGTTTCTTTGGGGATTATAACTGAGAGATCAGTCAATTAATCCTTCAGGAATGTACACCCTTGGAAAGACTTTACTCCCCTAGCCAATGATCTTTGTGCCCCGGTTACACTAACAAGCACCTTTCCTAGGACTCCCGACTTCACTGTGCATGCCTCCCTCATCCTTCCTCCAGTGATTTGCAGGGAATGGACTGGTGGCTCCCTGGGGAGTGTGACTTTACAGCTTCCTGATGAAGCTGCCCAGATGACCATGCTTATAATGTCTACCCCCCTCCCACTTTGCTCTCTTCTTATATTTAATATTAATAACTAGCTAGGTACAACGGTAACCAAATCATCTCTGATTGAAAGCTATTTGTCTTTTAGCCATTGTAGCTACATAACCCAGTTTTTAAAAGTAAACCCTTACCTGAACAAATAGTTACAGTTTTCACTTTGGAAGATTTTTATTATTATATTTTGTGTTTCTAAAACGCTTATGAGAAGTAGAGGCACCTGGGAGGCTTGTTAAAACACAGGTTGCTGCCCCCTCCTCACTGTTCCCCGAGATCCGATTCAGTTAATTCAGGTGGAGTCCAAAGACTTGCCTTCCTAGCGCTTTCCTTAAAATTTCAAGTGATGTCCATGCTGCTGACCCGGGGACCACACTTTGAGAATTATTGTCTCAGCACTCAGGCTGCTCGGCACTTCAGCCTCAGCTCTTGCTGGGCAGGTGCCTGTTAGGCAGGACCAGCAAGAGCTGAGTCTTCCCTTTCCTTGCTGTGTCTTCCCACCCCCAACTCTGTACTTTGCACATAGTAAGCCTTCACTGAATTAAACAAATGACTCAGAAAGTGCCTTACAAAAGATAAAGGGATTTACCAATATCGTCATTAGTATGGTAATGGGATATGCAAGATTTTTGGGTCAGGTTTCCAGAAGCCATTTGACAAGAGCTAGATGAAATGCCTCCAGTGAATTTGAATTCACTCTGAGTCAGACAAAGGATTGCTGTAAATTATTATGTTGTCATGGCATATCAAGGAAGTTGATGGATAAAGGGACATACTAATGAGACTTTAAGTGACAATTTAAAATGAAATCAACAGTCTCTACGAGGCTTCTTTTGAACACGTTCCGAAGGCACCTATTCTCATCATTTCTGATTATCAGCATCACTGAGCTTTTCAGGAGGCACATTAACTTGAAAAGGTCTTGCTCTTCTGGATCATATTGTTATCGCTGAGAGTGGGGTATCGCTTACCCCACTGGGTGCTGGGGGTGGTGTCTTTACGCTATCTTGAGAAAATGAATTTTCTGAGACTTGCATGGGAGGATGAGTGACTTTTATTTGCATGGAATTATACCCCTGGGTTTCCCAAGTCTCATTTCCCTTAGTCCCATCCTGGAAGAAGTATAAGTGGGGCTTCAATGGAGCTAAAAGCGAAGCCCGTGTCCATAGTTTCCCTTCCATGTTGGGATTGGGTCTGGTTTTGCATCCAGCTAGTTGCATTCCATTAGTGCACTGTGTGTGGGGTCCACATTGCTGTCGGCCATGTGGGCGAATGCAGGGGAGCAGGAGCCTGAGAACGACCAAGAAACCAGGAGGCAAGAGCAAGAACTTCCTTGTAAAGGGATTAAATATTACAAATCTTTTTGGGCTTGCAGTGGCCATGCCTACTCTGGCCAATGATCTGTTCCCAACTGTGACTGACAGACAAGTACCTTCCCTATTTCACCCAGACTTTACTGGGCATGCATCTATTCTCCCTCCCCCCCTCCCCCACTCCCCATCCAGTCCCTTCCCCCAGCAATCTGGGGAATGGACTGTTGGCCCCCTGGGGAGTGTAAAACTGCAGCTTCCTGGCAAAGCTGCACAAATGCATGTCTATAATATTTTGCCTTCCTCTTGTTCATGTCCTGTTATTAATAACTAAGTTAATTATCTGCCCTGATATTGGGGAGGGAGAGAGGCAGAGAATGGTGAGAGACCATTTTGGGAGTATGAAAAGTGAGAGGAGTTATTAGTCATAATAAGTTCTACTGCTACACATTCTATAGCCACATTTATCTTTTCTAAGCATTTTTATGCCTAATGCCTTCTGCAGTCCCCATATACCCCATTGAAGGTAAGACAAGGATTTTCCCCCATGTTTTAAGAGTAATAGAGAAACCAAGGTACTGAATCTTTAATTAGGAGCAAAAATAAAAATTTAAATGAAACACAGCTACTTGGAAATAGAGCTAAGGTGAGAAAATAAATATCTTGATTCTTAAGAAGGGGTCGGTCCTTCTGAATAGACCACACCATGAACACTGAGTGCATCTTTTTTCTGAACTAAATAATTTATTCTTTCTCTCGTTTGTCCCTTGGTCCTTTCTTCAGGCATGTGTCTCTTTAAAGCCTGGAATCTTCGTGCCCAAATTCTGTAGACCGGCTCTTTATTTTTTAGGCCCTTGCTCAAATGTCATCTCTTCCCATAGCCATTTCTGAGCACCCTCTTTTAAGTCACATGCAGCCCTCTCAGATATAGCACCCTGTTTCTATCATTCCAGAGCCAATCATAGGCTGACACTGGCTTGTGAATTTTTTCTCTGTTTACTGAGGGTCTTCTCTCACTCAATGCAGCTCCTCGAGGGGAGAGGCATCCTTTGCCTCATCGACTCTTGTGTTAAGAGCATTTCACAGCACAGTGCTTCAACATTAACAAGCACCTACTACTGAACGGAATCAGTCCCCTTTGAGTTCCTGCCATGGGCCAGGCACCAATAATATGAAATACAGTAGTTGCCTCAAAGAAACTAACCTAAGATGCCTTGAGATCATCTTCCCAGTGGGCCCCGTCTCCCGTCTCTGGTTTCCTCTTGCTGCACGTTAGTCCTTTCTTAATTCTACATTAATAATCTTGCAGCCTCTACAAAGATGCTGATGACTAGTAAGATCAGTTAATTTAATAAGAGGCCATAGAGCATAATGACTGACAGAGCATAATGAATGGACTGTTGAGCCAGATTGCCTGGTTCATTTTCCGGTTCTGCCATTTGCTACCTGTGTAGCTTTGAGCAAGTTATATACCCTCTCTGAGCCCCAGTTTCCTCATCTGAAATGGATATTATAATATCCTTCTTTGTTCTAAGGACTTAAGTTAATATGTATAAAGTGCTTAAAATAGTGCCTCAGCTATATTGAGCACAGTATAAATCGAACTCATAGTTATTATATACTAGAGGCCTGGAGCATGAAATTCATGCACGGGTAGGGTCCCTAGTCCTGGATGGCGATCAGGGCTGATTGGGGCCTTCCGGCTGCCTTCCTTCCCCAGCTACAGGCTGTTGGCTGCCGACTGGGGCCTTGCTTCATTCCGCACTGCCCCCTGGTGGTCAGCACATGTCATAGCAAGTGTTGGAATTCCCAGTTTCCCAGTGGAATTACCTAGGGGACACTTTGCATATTAGCCTTTTACATATATAGATAGCCACAAATGAGAGTTCCCTTCTAAATAGATTCCATATAAATCAGGTTACTGAAATTCAGAAGCTAACCCACAAAAGACATGATCACCACTGATAAATATAATGGATGCAGGGATGTAACCGCACAATCAATGGGTCCATGCTGCCTGTCACTACTGGAGCCAATTAAGCAGAGACAGGGTTGAATCATGTATGAGCGTTCATTCCAATACTGCAGGAATTATATTGGGTAGAAGGACCAAGATTACGTGGTGAAGTAAGCAAAAGGGTATGCCAAATGGACAGTTTACAGGTAATGCAGGCTGGAGATTTGCAAAGGCCTGCAGGTATACAAAGGGATGGGAGTCTTAAAAGGACTGGTGGCTCTGGTTTCTGCAACAAGGTTGTTAATCTTTCCATAATAATAGGCAGCTCCTGGATGGGGAGGATGGGCCTCATTTCCAAGTAAGCTCCCAGGTCCCACGTGCAACTCTCAGCCAGGTTAGACTGTGCTTTCTGTAATCAGAACAAAACAATCACGGTTAACAGAGCATAGTTAATATTTCTTATAGTTGGTCTCCAGTATTCTATTTCTGCCCCTATCAGGGTAAGGATATTTTAGTCATACGAATGTTAAGCTACTATATTTTGCCTTTATTTTTACCTTCAACCCCATTTAGATGATATATTGAGAACATATTTCAATTTCAAGGTAAACAAATGAAATTAGGGAAATTAATAGCTTGTATAAGATGCCCTGTAACAAAGCATACAGTCACTTGTGATAATTCTGTGCTGGAGAGGGTGATGTATGATTCTGTGTATGCTAAGCATGCCTTCATTGAAACTGATTCAATGTTTCATCACAGCTTTAACAGCCCAGGGAGGAATAAATGAAGAGAAGCAGCCACATCTCAACCAGGTGTTACGGGCGTATGATAAGTGCTGCTGTGGCAGCAATAGCATTTGGCTCAAAGGATTATACTAGGATCACTCAGAATCACAACGAGAGAAGAAATCAAGTTGGAAACTCAATATGTGAGCATAAAGCAATTGAAAAGGGTAAAGAAAATGCACAGCAAAAAGATTGGTCAGTGGAAGCACTGATCACCCCTTAAAAAGCAAGAAATGATTCCACACAAACAAACCCCTTTAAAAAAATAGCAAATAAAAAATTGTTTGTATTTTCTTATTTTGTTAATTCATCACTTCTATCACATGAAATATTTGACATAGCTTACCAAAAATTAAGGATCCTGGAAAAAGATGATAACAATAATAATTTAGCTTATACAGTCATTTGACAGGTAATGTCATGTTGGTCAATGATGGACCACATGTTCGATGATGGTCCCCTCCTATATAATAAAAGGTTAATATGCAAATCGACCAAATGGCACAACGACCAGTCGCTATGATACGCACTGACCACCAGGGGACAGACGCTCAATTCAGGAGCTGTCCCCTGGTGGTCAGTGCGCTCCCATAGGGTTCACTGCTGGCAAGTGCAGCAGCGATGGCGGGAGCTTCTCCCACCTCTGCTGTAGGAGGGCGGTAAGGAGTGAGGGGTCCGGACTGTGAGAGGGTGCAGGTCGGGCTGATGGACGCCCCCCCCCCCCCCCAGTGCATGAATTTCATGCACCGGTCCTCTAGTCAATTATAATGAGGCTGGATTTCCGGTAAAATATGGATGGATATGTGGATATGTGGCTCAGGAGGCATTTTTGTCTCTAATGGGAGCAATACCTGTGGGGTTTGGCAATGGATTTCCTCTCACTCACAGTATTTCAATTTTGAGTGCACAGATGACATCCCAGTCAGCCATTGACCTGTTTCAGCCTGTCCCCCAGCTCTACAGATTCAGAGGGCACTATGCCCCCCCCCACACACACACACACACAGATCTAGCTTGATGGTCCTCAGAATACATTGCTATGCACTCTTTGTTGAGGATCTCAGATCTCAGGTCCACAGGAGCTACCTTAGCAAGCATTAAGTGCCATTGTAACTTTAACAAGTTTCCTTTTTTCTTGGGAAGTATTTTCAGTCATATGTAAGCTTTATTTTTCCCATAAACTCAGTGCCAGAGAACCCTTTGTGCCCCATAATATCAATGGAACCAAAAACAAGTCAAAATGTTGAGTCCTTACTTCTGCACCTTCTCCATGTTAAACACTCTCTTTCTCTGTGTTTTGTTTTTTTTTATGAATACCACAAAGTTCCTTAATCTGACCACTGCTCCAGCATGCAACAGGCAAGCCTACATTGCCATGACAATCCCATGTGTCTCTTTATCTCTCCATCTTGATTTCTTGTTGCTACTGATTCTCAGGCCACCTTTCCTTCCTTCCTGAGAGTCACAGTTTCTCCTCCATATTTCTAATCAATCCAGCCCATGTTCCCGTTCACAAAGCTGCATTGATAGATTTGATGTTCTATTTCTGACCTCCTTGGAAGGAAGTCAAAAGTGGAGATTGGCGAGCAGACTCTCCTTGGTTATTCTTGTCTCATGAAGTTTGAAGAATAAATTTGTGGACTAAAATATTTTTAAGTAAAAATGTGGAAGTTTATTGGAAGTATAAACAAACTCCCCCTGGAAAGGGGTCTCCCAAAGGGTACCCCTAGGGAGGGTTCCCCAAATGGGAAAAGCCTGCTCTCTCTCTCTCTCTCTCTCTCTCTCTCTCTCTCTCTTTCTTTCTCTATCTCTATCTCTATCTCTATCTCTATCTCTCTCTAATGGAAAAAAATCAAATCTTTTTCTGAGTCTCTTTGCTGATTATAAAGGCTTCAGCTCTTTGTCTCTTCATGACCCTTTCTTATTGGACCCTTCCTTAATTTATGACCCCCGTGCTTTCCTAATTGGTCATTCTTCTGCAAAGTATCAGTTTCAAAGGTCAAAGCCTATGTGGTACCCCCCTCTTTCTCTTCCCTTTATCTTGCAACATTCCCCTATCCTCTATGAATGTATGTTTTCCTCTTCCCCGTATCTTGTGACATTTCTCTATCCCTCTGTAAAAGTATGTTTTCTTCTTGTAACATTTCTCTATCCTCCATGAAAGTAAGATTAGCACTCTGAAGTCTTGGAGCTATCTCCTTTCCATCACATATGCATTTCTCTCCCATGGACCCCCCGTTTCCCTAAAACTGCCTTCCTGTCTCTAAAATTCCTTTCAGAAGCAGGGGGAGGGCTTGTGGGACAGTGTTGTTAAAGTTATAGTAGTGTACAGTAGTATTCTGGGCCTCTACACACTCACCATTCACTTACTGACTCACCCAGAAAACATCCAGTACTGCAAGCTCCATTCATGTATCCTATACAGGTGTGCCATTTTTTTATGTGGTATTTTATTGTACATCTATGTTTAGATGCACAAATACTTGCCATTGTGTAATGATTGCCTACAGTATTCAGTACATTAACATACTGTATAGGTTTATAATCTAGGAGTAATAGGCTATACCATCTAGCCTAGATGTGCAGTAGCCTGTACCATCTCTGTGTTTGTAAGTGTACTCTATGATGCTTGCACAATGACTAAGATGCCTAGCTACACATTTCTCAAATGCATCCCCGTCATTAAGTGACACATGACTGTACAATGTAATAGCATTGCATTTGATATATGCATGTTCATATTAACCAGAGAATACGTTTTCTAACCTTAATTTTGCACATAAAGTATATTTGGTCAAATGTTCCTCAGATCCTTTCCCAGATTGTTAGAAGTCATCAGGCTATAAGTTGAGCTATTTAATATCATTTATTCTCTCTTATGTAGCAGCCACTAGCTGTTCCCAATTTCTCATTTCCAAACCATTCACAATTATTGCCAAAAAGCCTATCCATTTGACTGCTCTGTCATAATTTTGCTACTGGTTCTTTTACTGCACTGCATGATCTCATTCTTACTGCTGCAGAATTCAGACTATTAAACTGCATCTTTTAGGACTAGTAGCCTGTAGAAGTTTGTGTTTTTTTTTTCTCAACTTTATCTCAGCTTCACCATCTACCCATTCAGACTTCCAAATGTCATTTTTATTTTGCTCTCTAAAAATTCCATACTTTTCATTTCTGCAATAATTTAATCTAAACATATACAGTTTAACGGTTCTTCTCTATTTCCTTGTTTTTCAACAAAGAAAAATCTGAAATTATAAGTTCTTGGCATGGAGAGCTAGCAAGCACCTAGTGTATTAAAAAAAGGTGATATTAAGGTGTTATGGAGAATATGATCCTATTTTTATGAAAATTTAAAAATATATAGTGTGTATATAAAATTACTAAGGGTCTAGATCATTCATCCACTGATTATCTCTTAGAACTGAGATTTTTAGGAATTTTCTATATTTGTATATTATATTTCTATACTTTTCTTTAATTGCAATATGCACTAGTTTTATTTGTTTTATTGTCAGAAGATATCAAGTCTTGTTTTTTATTGACAAAAAAGAACAAAAGAAACATCTATTTTACTGAAAGAAAAAAGATAAATGTGAGATGTTATATCGGTTTAATGGTGATAAAGATTTAGTGCTAGCTATCTATAAGACATAAGAGTAACAGAATAGAAAGAAATGAAAGATAGGACACAAACCTTAAAGTGCTTGGCATTAAGCTACACAATGCATTGAATGATTCAAAAGTCATAAAACCTTATTTATTTATTTATTTATTTATTTAACAATATTGGAGCCCTTTCTAGTCAGTGTCAGGGACTCTCTTGGCATGGAGATGCCCTCTGAACTACCAAATCCTTTTATTTCTGCAGCTAATATTTTAGTGGAGGAGACAGGCTACCAACAAATGAACATACCACCTGACAATAATGAAGAAATACAGTGCAGGGTAGGAGAGAGGGTGACAGAGTGGTGATGTTTCAGATAAGGCATCAAGGAGAGGCTATCCGTGGAGGAGAGATTTTAGCAAAGATGCGGCTCTCCCAGAGAACAGCAGAGGAAATCACCTGTGCAAGGGCCCTGCGGCAGTGCATGTGAATAGCATTTGAAGCACCCCAACAACCATCGTGGCTACTGGAGAAAATCATGAGGTGATTTGATAGGGAATTAAATCAGAGAGATGGGGTGAGGTGGAAGAAACTCATATAGAACCTTATAGAGCAAGGTAAAGGATTTTTAATTTTCTAACAGTTGTTATAGGAGGCTATGGAAAGGTTGAGAGAAATGGAGTGAAATAATTATATTTACAGTGTAACAGAATCATCTGGCTCTGCTGTGGAGAACAGTGGAGGTCGAGAAGGAAGAAGGATGACCTGTTTGTTGAAAGATGATAGTTTAGACCAGTGGTCGGCAAACTCATTAGTCAACAGAGCCAAATATCAACAGTACAACGATTGAAATTTCTTTTGAGAGCCAAATTTTTTAAACTTAAACTTCTTCTAACGCCACTTCTTCAAAATAGACTTGCCCAGGCAGTGGTATTTTGTGGAAGAGCCACACTCAAGGGGCCAAAGAGCTGCATGTGGCTCGCGAGTCACAGTTTACCGACCATGGGTTTAGACCACTGGTTGGCAAATTCCTCACCACATCTATCCCACTAACTGGTGTATGGTTTTGTTTTTTTTTCTTATTTTTTTTTGTTTAGTCAGAGAGCTAAGAATGGTTTTGCATTTTTAAATGATTATGTTTTAAATGGTTATATAATTCCTACATAATATCCTTGATTTTGCCTCTTGACCTGCAAAGCTTAAGATATTTACTGTCTAGCCCCTTAAGAAAAAGTTGGAACTTCTGGCTTAGGCCTATGCAATTTTTTTGTTTATTATTTCTCCATGCAAAATTTTTTTCTGGAAAGGAGAAGAAGAGAAATGATGGTTGGCATAGAGAATGAAGGCAGAACATGGAGAAGAGAGAAGCATTTGGATTCAGAATATATTTTAAAGGCCAAGTAACAAGATTTGCTTATGGATCTATGGATCGAATGTGACGTGTGAGAGGAGGCAAAGATGACTCCAGGAGTTTTGGTTTGAGCAACTAGGTGGGTGATGGTGCCCATTTCTGAGCAGTAACAGGGAAGGAAGAAGGGCCAGGATAGGGGGAATTGAGAGCACGTTGTTTGGACATGTTAATATTGGGATTCTTACTGGATATTATTACAAACATGTCTAATGGATGGCAAGAAGGTGAGGCAAACAATATATACAATGGAATTTCAGAAGAAGGCTGAGGACATACACTGAGTGGCCAGATTATTATGATCTCTGAATGCATAATAATCTGGCCACTCAGTATATATATATATATATATATTAGAGGCCCGGTACATGAATTCGTGCATGGGTGGGGTCCGGTCGGCCTAGCTAGGCGGAGGGGACATGGGCGATTGGCCGGCCTGCCTGCTGGTCAAACTCCTGGTCAGGGGGTCAATTTGCATATTAGCATTTTATTATATAGGATATACACTGAGTGGCCAGATTATTATGCGTTCAGAGATCATCATAATCTGGCCACTCAGTGTATATGTGGAATATGCATAAAAGTAGCAATTAAATTAAAGGTGGTAATAATAATAACAAGGCCTTAATCTATTTGAAGCATTGTAGAGAGTATATGAGCATGCACCTGGCAGAGCTCAAGTGACAAGGAGCATAACTGGTCAAGGGTCCCGGAGGCTGAGCTCTGAAATCCACTTCTGGTGCACTGAAGCCCACATCATGTGGATGCCTTGTGAAGGGGGCGCGGATCCTAAGGCAGGCAGGCTCTTTCGTGGCTGACTATCCTGCTGAATCTTTGCTGAAACTTAATCTGGACAGCTATTAAGGACACTTCTATCCCAACCTTCCTTCCAGAGTCAATTGCTTCTGGTCCTAGGGCTCCCCTATCCAGGTCCTGTCCCTTTGTCTCTCACACAGTCATTTCCCCTAATTAAATACTGACAAGTTCAATTCCATCTGATTTCTGCTTCCGATACCCAAACTAAACCCAGTGCATGACATATTATTTCATTTAAATCCCATTGAAGGCCATGTAAACAACTTTTTAAAAATAGGCTTTTATTCTCATGTCAGAGGCCAAGAAACTAAGGATTGAAGAGGTGAAATGATTTTTTTATAGTTTTCAGCCTTTATTTTCACAAGTTATTATTCAATGCCTGCTGTTGTCAAAAACGGGATAGAGCGGGATTCCAAAATGGCAGCGGATTAAGTGGAAGCTACACTGACACTCTCCCAGGACCAAACTGGAATTACAACTAAAATACAGAAAAACTTCCTGAAAAATCAATTGAAGACTAGTTGGAGAGAACTCTGATAACCAAGGACATAAGTGGGGACCACATAGAGACAGCATTGACAGGGGCTGGGTTCCCTCCTGGAGCTGCGGGCTCACTGGGCGCCTCGCCATCTTGCAAGGAAAGGAGGATTTTATTGGAAACCTGACTTTCCGCGACAACTGCAAACACTGAACAGCTGCGAGCACCAGAACACCGGTCCCCTATCGGCGCAAACATTCGGATTCAAAGGAACCCTTCACTGAACCACGGAAAGGTCAGATTTCACCTGAAATAAGGTGTGGTTTCTAATCCCCGCGGTGGGAGGGAAGCGCGCGAGCTGCGGGACCGGCGGGAACCGGGAGGTCTGTGCCTAGAAAAACCGGCGGCAGTTGGAGCTGCCGTGATCCCTGAATGTGGAAGGGGGTCCTCTGAGTTGCTAACTGAAGTGTCCTCTTAAAATCAACTCATTTTAATCTGACGAGGAGGATCAGACTAAGAATTTTCAAAGGAGTGCGGGCTCCTTAGTCTGGCGCACAGACCCACTGTCCGCACACTTGGGCTCTTTCCGACTCTGCTTACTAGGCCCAACGCATAGGAAAGCCCAGGTGGAAAAACCCTGAAAGACTGCAGGGGAAGTTGTTTTTTCGGAACCTGGGAACAGAGCTGGGTGTGACCATCGGAGAGGCAGCTGTGAGGCACACACCTCCACAAACCTGTAGTGAGTGCCATAGAGGGGAAAAAAAAAAAAAAAAAACTAGAGAGGCCCAGAAGTCAATTCAGAAACACTGCCACCCAGGGGCTGAAACGCTAATTGTCTCTGGTGTAATCAAAAATAAATACGAGAAATTAAGACACGGCCGGCTTAAAAAGCAGGATTGGCTTACAACACGGAGGAGCAGAGGAACGAAGCTGAACTGAAATACCGCCCAGACTGGGAAACAGGCATACCAAACAGAATAAAAGAGGAAGTTAATGACAGCCGCTACTGCACATTTTAGTCTTCCTATTTTTTAATTTTTAATTCTTTTTTCAATTTTTTTTTCAATTTTTTTATTCTAATTTTTTATTTTCATTTTTTGCATCTTTTACTTAAGAAAAAAAAATTTTTTTTCCTTTTTCCTCGATTTTCACCTTTTTAATTATCACATTTTTATTTTCAATCAGCATTATTATTGCTATTATTTTACTTTTTTTTTTTTTAAAGGTCATTAGATTTTCTCTTTCTTTTATTTTGGGATTAGTGTCCTACATTCTATTTGCATCTTTCCCTTACCCTATCTCAACGCTAACATTTTGCCATCACTCTCCTCCTAACCTTTCCCCTTAAAAAAATTATTTTTCTCTCTGGCCTTTTGTTGTTGTTTGCTTGAATGTTGATTAGATTGAATTTTTATGCTTTTTTTATGAGATTGTTTTGATTATACTTTTTGTTTGTTTGGTTGGTTCTATTGTTTGCTTTGTTTTTTGTTTTTTTTTATTACTTTTGTTTTCTCTTGCCTCACTTGATAAGAGTTGCTGTTGCAGTTGGTATTAATCTCCAGGCTCGTGTTGCTGGAATTTGCTGGGTTTAGTGGTTGTTCTAGTGGAGTCTACTCCCCATATATATAGTTTGTTCCCCTTTTCTCTCTTAGTATTGTTCTTGCCTCTCTTACTCATTTTTCTTTTCTTTTTTCTTACTGCTCTTCTCCCAAGTTCAGATTCACACTCTTTTTTTTTTGTTTGTTCTTTCTTTTTACTCTCCCTCTTCCACTCCTATTTCCTAATTTGTCTTTCTCTGGTGGTTACCTTTATTGGAGGTTATTAATATCGTGAATACAATTCTGTTTAGTGCCTTGTGTGTTGTGCCTGGTTGTGTTGTATTTTGTACCTTTAAATCAACGCCGGAGAGAGAGAACTATATAACCAGACATCCGGAGAAGAGAGACCATGGGGAAACAAAGAATTAGCCCCCCCAGGAAAGAGAAGCAGGCATCACCAGAAAAGGAAGTAAACGAACTAGAGGCAAACAACCTATCAGAGAAAGAATTCAGAGAAATGGTCATAAGGTGGCTGAAAAGGATGGAAGACAAATTCGACAATATGAGTAAGAACCAAGAGGAAATGAAGAAGAACCAAGAAGAAATGAAAAATGACATCGCTGCTGTAAAGAACTCAATAGAAAGCATCAAGAGTAGACTAGAAGAAGCAGAGGACCGCATAAGTGAGCTAGAAGACAAGATGGAAAAAAATACCCAATTACAACAGCTTCTAGAAACAAAAATTAGAAAGCATGAGGAGAGCCTAAGGGAACTTCGGGACAACACAAAACAAAACAACATAAGGATAATAGGGGTACCAGAAGGAAAGGAAACGGAGCAAGGAATAGAAAACCTGTTAGAAGAAATAATAACAGAAAACTCCCTTGATATAGGGAAGAAAAAACTCACACAAATCCAAGAAGCTCACAGAGTTCCAAGCAAAATGAACCCCAAAAGACCGACGCCAAGGCACATTATAATTAAGTTGGCAAACACCAACGACAAAGTAAGAATCTTAAAAGCGGCCAGAGAGAGACAGACAGTTACATACAAAGGAACCCCCATCAGACTAGCAACTGATTTCTCAACAGAAACTCATCAAGCCAGAAGGGACGGAATGAAATATACAAAGTCATGCAAAGGAAGGGTCTCAATCCAAGAATACTGTACCCAGCAAGGCTATCAATCAAAATTGAAGGTGAAATCAGGAGCTTCACAGACAAAAAAGTGCTAAGGGAGTTTATCACCACCAAACCAGCAATGAAAGAAATGCTAAAGGGTCTGCTGTAAAAAAAAAAAAAAAAGAAAAGAAAGAAAGAAAGAAATAGGAAGCAAAGAAGGAACACAGGGGTATAGAATAAAAATGGTGACAAATAAGTGCCTATCAATAATAACTTTAAATGTAAATGGATTGAATGCCCCAATCAAAAGACACAGGGTAACAGATTGGATAAGAAAACAAAACCCATATATCTGCTGTCTACAGGAAACCCACCTCAAAAAAAAGGACGCATACAGACTGAGAGTAAAGGGATGGGAAAAGGTTTTCCAGGCGAATGGAAATGAAAAAAAAAGCTGGGGTAGCAATACTTATATCTGACAAATTAGATCTCAAAGTGAAGGACATAACAAGAGATAATGAAGGCCACTTCATAATACTAAAAGGAGAAATCCAACAAGAAGAAATAACTCTGGTAAACATATATGCACCCAACACAGGAGCACCAAGATACATTAAAAAACTCCTGGAAGATATCAAAGGAGAGATTGACAGCAATACAATTATAGTAGGAGACTTCAATACCCCACTATCACCATTGGACAAATCCTCTAAACAAAAAATCAGCAAAGAAACATCAATCCTAAATGACTCACTAGACCAGATGGAATTAATCGACATCTTCAGAACATTTCATCCCAAAGCCACAGAATATACATTCTTCTCAAGTGCACATGGGACATTTTCAAAGATAGACCATATGTTAGGACATAGGCAAAGTCTCTCCAAATTCAAGAAGATAGAAATCATATCAAGCTTCTTCTCAGATCACAGTGGCATAAAACGAAATCAACTACAATAAAAACAACCCAAAGAAATCAAACACATGGAGACTAAACAGCATGCTATTAAACCATGAATGGGTTACCAAAGACATCAAGGAAGAAATAAAAAACATCATGGCAACAAATGACAATGAAAACACAACAATCCAAAATCTATGGGACACAGCGAAAGCAGTCCTGAGAGGGAAGTTCATAGCTCTACAAGCCTACTGCAAAAAACAAGAAACAATGGTAATAAATTACCTAACCAAACAACTCAAAGAGTTAGAGAGAGAGCAACAAGAAAAGCCCAGTGTAAGCAGAAGGAAAGAAATAATAAAGATCAGAGTGGAGATAAACGACATAGAGACCAAAGAAACAATACAAAAGATCAACAAAACCAAGAGCTGGTTCTTTGAAAAGATAAACAAGATTGATGGACCTCTAGCCAGGCTCACCAAGAAGCAAAGAGAGAGGAGCCAAATAAACAAAATCAGAAATGAAAGAGGTGAAATAACAACAGACCCTGACGAAATACAAAGGATTGTTACAAAATACTACGAACAACTCTATTCCAACAAACTGGACAACCTGGAGGAAATGGACATATTCCTAGACAAATACAACCTTCCAAAACTCAATCAGGAAGAATCTAAACAGCTCAATAGGCCAATAACTATGGACGAAATTGAAGCAGTCATCAAAAAGCTTCCGGCAAACAAAAGCCCGGGGCCAGACGGCTTCACAGGAGAGTTTTACCAAACTTTCAAGGAAGAACTAAAACCTATCCTCCTCAGACTATTCCAAAAAATTCAAGAGGAAGGAACACTTCCAGGCTCCTTCTATGAAGCTAGCATCACCCTAATACCAAAACCAGATAAAGACAACACAATGAAAGAGAATTACAGACCAATATCCCTCATGAACATAGATGCCAAAATTCTCAACAAAATCCTAGCAAATCGGCTCCAGCAATACATCAGAAAGATCATACATCATGACCAAGTAGGATTTATCCCAGGAATGCAAGGATGGTACAATATCCGCAAATCAATAAATGTGATACATCACATAAACAAATTGAGAGATAAAAACCACATAGTCATATCAATAGATGCAGAAAAAGCATTTGACAAAATCCAACACCCTTTCTTGATAAAAACTCTCAACAAGGTGTGAATAGAAGGATCATACCTCAACATAATAAAAGCTATATATGATAAACCCACAGCAAACATCATACTCAATGGGCAAAAACTAAAACCATTTCCCCTAAGAACAGGAACAAGACAGGGATGCCCACTCTCACCACTCCTGTTTGACATAGTACTGGAAGTATTAGCTACCGCAATTAGGCAAGAAGAAGAAATAAGAGGCATCCAAATTGGAAAAGAAGAAGTGAAGCTGTCCTTATTTGCAGATGACATGATATTGTACGTAAAAAACCCAAAAGATTCCATCAAAAAACTAATAGACTTAATAAATGAATTTGGCAATGTAGCGGGATACAAAATTAACGCCAAGAAATCTATGGCATTTCTATACACCAATAGTGAACTTAAAGAAAAAGAGACTAAAAAAGAAATCCCATTTACCATCGCACCAAAAAAATTAAGATACCTAGGAATAAACTTAACTAAGGAGGTAAAAGACCTATACGCGGAAAACTACAGGACACTGAAAAAAGAGATAGAGGAAGACGTAAACAGATGGAAGAACATACCATGTTCATGGATTGGTAGAATCAACATCATTAAAATGTCCATACTACCCAAAGCAATCTACAAATTCTATGCACTGCCCATCAAAATACCAACAGCATATTTCACAGACCTAGAAAGAACTCTCCAAAAATTCATCTGGAATAAAAAAAGACCCCGAATAGCCGCAGCAATCCTTAGAAAGAAGAATAAAGTAGGAGGGATCTCCATACCAGATTTCAAGCTGTATTACAAAGCCACTGTTCTCAAAACTGCCTGGTACTGGCACAAGAACAGACATATAGATCAATGGAACAGAATAGAGAATCCAGATATCGACCCAAACCACTATGCTCAATTAATATTTGACAAAGGAGGCATGAACATACAATGGAATCAAGACAGTCTCTTCAATAAATGGTGTTGGGAAAATTGGACACACACATGCAAAAAAATGAAACTAGATCACCAACTTACACCATACACAAAAATAAACTCAAAATGGATACAGGACTTAAACATAAGACGGGAAACCATAAAAATACTAGAGGAATCCACAGGCAACAAAATCTCAGACATATGCCAAAAGAACTTTTTCACTGACACTGCCCCTAGGGCAATGGAAGCTAAAGAGAAAATTAACAAATGGGACTACATCAAAATAAAAAGCTTTTTTACAGCAAAAGAAACCATCAACAAAACAACAAGAAAGCCCACTGCATGGGAGAACATATTTGCAAATGGTAGCACTGATAAAGGTTTAATCTCCAACATCTACAGGCAGCTTATGCAACTTAATAAAAGGAAGATAAATGATCCAATAAAAAAATGGGCAACGGACCTAAACAGAATATTTTCAAAAGAAGACAGAAGGAAGGCCAAGAGACACATGAAAACATGCTCAAAGTCACTTATTATCCGAGAGATGCAAATCAAAACAACAATGAGGTACCATCTCACACCTGTCAGAATGGCTATCATCAACAAATCAACAAACGACAAGTGTTGGCGAGGATGTGGAGAAAAAGGAACCCTCGTGCACTGCTGGTGGGAATGCAGACTGGTGCAGCCACTGTGGAGAACAGTATGGAGTTTCCTCAAAAAACTGAAAATGGAACTCCCATTTGACCCAGTAATCCCACTCCTGGGAATATATCCAAAGAAACTAGAAACACGAATCAGAAAAGATATATGCACCCCCATGTTCATAGCAGCACAATTTACAATAGCTAAGATTTGGAAACAGCCTAGGTGCCCGTCAGCAGATGACTGGATCAGAAAACTGTGGTACATCTACACAATGGAATACTATGCTGCCATAAAAAAGAAGGAATTCTCATCATTTGCAGCAACCTGGATGGAATTGGAGAATATTATACTAAGTGAAATAAGCCAGTCAATGAAAGAAAAATACCACATGATCTCACTCATTTATGGATAATAAAGAACATTATAAACTGATGAACAAAAAGATAGTTACAGAGACATTAAAGCAACAAATAGACTTTCAAATTACAGGGGGAAAGTTAGGGAGACGGGGGGTAGATAAGAAATCAAACGAAGGACTTGTATGCATGCATATAAGCATAAACAATGGACGCAAAACTCTGGGGGGTGAGGGCATGTGTGGATGTGGGGTGGGGGGGATAATGGTAAGATATGTACACATATAATACCTCAATAAAAAAAAATGTTAAAAACAAACAAACAAACAAAAAAAAAAAAAACGGGATAGAGCTGACTTTCTAACTCTAAAGCCTGTGGTTAACCAGTATGGTACTACAGTGGTTTGCAGTTGGGGACAACTTTCCCAGGGGTATTTAATGATGTCTGGAGACATTGCTGCTTGTCACAATGGGACGGAGATGATGCTAGCAATGGTGGGTAGAGGTCACGGATGCTGCTAACCATTCTACAATGCACAAACCAGCCCTGTCCACAAAGGATTCTCCAGCCCCAAACAGTAATAGTATCAAGGTTGAGAAAGCCTAGGTGACACCAGTGGAATCTTATAGAGAAACTAGAGGCCCAGTGAATGAAAATTTATGCACTGGAGCGGGGTCCCTCAGCCCGGGCTGCACCCTATCATAGTCCTGGAGCCCTCAGGGGTGGGAGGCGACCCAGCCATCAGGGGAAGGCGACGCCCCATCACACCTCTGCTGCTTCCACTGCAGGCAATGCACACCTCGGCTGACCCTGGTTACCTGAGCCTTGGGGGGCCCTGGGTGGTTGGGAAGCCACCATCTGAGGCTTGCCTGCACCTCGAGCTGGCCCTGGGCAACTGGGGGGCTGAGGGGACTGGCGAGCTCTGGAGGCAGGTGCACAGAACAGCCAGCCCTGCCTGAGGGGACTGGACACCAGCATCTTGTGGCTGTGGGCACTGTCATCTTTGAGGGTGTGCCAGTCAATTAGCATATTCCCTCCTTATTGGCTGTGGGTGCCACCATCTTTGTGATGGTGTGAGGGTCAATTAGGATATTCCCTCTTTATTAGATAGGGTAAAAGGAGGCAGATGCCCAAGTTTACATGAGTAAGAGAAGCAGGACAGTGGGGCTAGAGCAGTAAAAATAAACCAACAAATAAATAAGCTCACTCTCAGTGTCTACAGAAGGAGCAAAATTAAGCTTAATAAATTAAATGTTAAATGTTTACTGTGTGAAAAATCTCACACTCTGCATAACCAAAGAAACTCAGATCCAGAAAAAATAATTTTAAAATCAGTTGACTTTTGTTAAGTAAATACCATTTGAACATTGCCTAGAAAAAGAAACTATGTATGTATTTGCATGATTAGTTATGTGCCAGGCATTTATTCTAAGCATTCTGCAAGATATATACTACTATTGACATGACTTCATATTTTTTTATTTTTTAAACTAGAGGCCTGGTGCACGGCGGGGGGTTTTCCCTCAGCCCAGCCTGTACCCTCTCCAATCTGGGACCCCTCTAGGGATGTCCAACTGCCCGTTTAGGCCCGATCCCGATCGGGCCTAAACGGGCAGTCGGACATCCCTCTCACAATCCAGGACTGCTGGCTCCCAACTGCTTGCCTGCCTGCCTTCCTGATTGCCCCTAACCGCTTCTGCCTGCCAGCCTGATCACCCCCTATCCACTCTGCTGTCAGCCTGTTTGCCCCAACTTCCCTCCTCTGCCGGCCTGGTCACCCCTAACTGCC
This sequence comes from Cnephaeus nilssonii, assembly GCF_951640355.1. Lineage (NCBI taxonomy): Eukaryota > Metazoa > Chordata > Mammalia > Chiroptera > Vespertilionidae > Cnephaeus > Cnephaeus nilssonii. Next base: position 39,457,710 of record NC_137088.1, on the reverse strand, counting down.
CTCTCCTGCAGGGTTGATCACCTCCAACTGCCCTCCCTTGCAGGCCTAGTCCCTCTCAACTGCCCTCCCTTGCAGGCTGGGTGCCTCCCAACTGCCCTCTCCTGCTGGCCATCTTGTGGTGGCCATCTTGTGTCCACATGGGGGCAGGATCTTTGACCACATGGGGGCAGCTATATTGTGTGTTGCAGTGATGATCAATCTGCATAGTACTCTTTTATTAGATAGGATAGAGGCTTGGTACAGGGGTGGGGGCCAGCTGGTTTGCTCTGAAGGGCATCCCGGATCAGGTGGGGGTTCCCTTGGGGTGTGGGGCGGCCAGAGCAAGGGGCCTGTGGTGGTTTGCAGGCCGGCCACGCCCCCTGGCAACGCAAGCAGAGGCCCTGGTATCTGGAATTTATTTTCCTTCTACAATTGAAACTTTGTAGCCTGGAGCAGAGCCAAGCCTGGGGCTCCCTCTGAGGCCGGTAGCCATTTGTGTTGGGGTTATAATTGAAACTTTGTTGCCTTAAGCGGGTGGGCCCGGCCAGGGTGTGCGGAAAGCTTTGCTTCCCCTGTTGCCGGCGGCAACCCTGGCCTGCTCTCTCAAGCTCCATTCTGCCGCCATTTGTTTGAATTTGTTTACCTTCTATAATTGAAACTTTGTAGCTTGAGTGGAGGCTTAGGCCTGGCAAGGGCAGGCGGAAAGCTTGGCTTCCTCTGTTACCTAGGAAACCTTGCTCTCTGTGGCTGTAGCCATCTTGGTTTGGGTTAATTTGCATGCTCGCTCTGATTGGATGGTGGGCGTGGCTTGTGGGTGTGGCTTGTGGGTGTGTCGGGGGTGTGGTCAATTTGCATATTTGTCTATTATTAGATTGGATTATATTTTTATTGATTTCAGAGAAGAAATGAGAGGGGAGAGAGACAGAGAGAAACATCAATGATGAAAGGGAATCATTGACTGGCTACCTCCTGCACATTCCCAACTAGGGATAGAGCCCACAACCTGGGCATGTGCCCTGACTGGGAATGGAACCATGACTTCCTAGTTCATAGGTTGACGCCCAACCACTGAGCAATGCTTGCTGGGCATATTGACCTGACTTTAAAGATGAGAAAATTGAGACTTTAATTTAGATGTTATTGAACTAGAGTAGAATCCAGAGCTTGAAGCTGGAGACCTACACTCTAACACATTATTCTAGAATGCCTGAGAGAGATGGAAGTAAGTGACTTGGTTAGGACAAACATTCTTTAAATTTTAAGAGAATTGATATTAATAATTCACAAGCAAACAGTCATTTTACTAATAACTATCCATTACTTTGATTTCTCTTTGTACCACCATTTCCCACCCCCACTTTTTTTGTACACAAAACCAGGTAAATTCAGGGTTTTATTAAAAACCAACAAGCATAATAAAAAAGCAACAAGCAACAAACAATCCTAGCAGTTTTTTTTTAAATTTTGGCATGTATATGTATTGTGTTATAAATATTATATGTGAATAATAATATGCTATGGGTTAAAACTTGGTGCTAAAGTGTGGTTAGAGTACATTATTTTGATTATATTTTTGAGACTCAAAAATATTTTGTGCTACAAAGAGAATATAGATTGGCAGTCATTTTCATTCATAGATATTAGTTGGTTAACAACAACTTCCCATTTAATCTGTTACTTCTGTTGAGATATGCATTTTATTGATTGAATTCCTGCTTAAGTGTTTCATAAAACCATTATTTTCTGCAGGAAATGGTTTCCCTAGAGGGTTCTAAAACTCTCCTTCTCATAGCAATAAACAATGGCTTTGTCATTTCTTGTTGTAGTATTTGATAGTATTTCCGTTGTAGAGGAAACTTAATAATCATTAATACAAGTATTTGCCAGAACTTTCCTAGAGAATTCATGAGCCATTTAAAAAAAAAATCAATATCCAGTAGTGAGGGAAATCTTTTGGTCATTTCTTTCTGGGTACCTTCCCCCCCCCCCCCCATTACATTGGGTGTTTATTCTCCTGAATGGGTTTTATTAGATGTTATACAATTAAATTCCCATTCACATTCTTTGGAAAATACACTGTTTAGTCCCATGCAATTTAGACATATAATATTTTTTCAGACTATTATTATTTTTTTCATTCTGGAGAAGAAAGGGAAAGAAATGAAGACTGGCAAATTGCACAAAGGGAAGAAAATGTTTTTAAGGAAGTTCTACAGACTGCTTATTTAGAAACTAGAGGCCAAGTGCACAAAATTCATGCACTTGGGTGGGGGGTCCCTCAGTCCAGCCTGCACCCTCTCCAATCTGGGATCCCTCTCACAATCTGGGACTGCTGGCTCCTAACCACTTGCCTGCCTGTCTGCCTTATTGCCCCTAACCTGCTTCTGCCTGCCAGCCTGATTATCCCCTAACCGCTCCCCTGCCAGCCTGATTGACACCTGACTGCTCCCCTGCTGGCCCTATCACCCCCAAATGCCCTCCCCTGAAGGCCTGGTCGCCTCCAACTGCCTTCCTCTGCTGGCCATCTTGTGACAACGTGGGGGCAGCCATCTTGTTAGGATGTGGGAGCAGCCATCTTGTGATGATGTGGGGGCGGCCATCTTGTGGTGGCCATCTTGTGACAACATGGGGGTAACCATCTTTTGGCAGCCATCTTGTGATGACGTGGGGGCAGCCATCTTGTGATGACGTGGGGGCAGCCATCTTGTTAGGATGTGGGAGCAGCCATCTTGTGATGACGTGGGGGCAGCCATCTTGTGACAACATGGGGCGGCCATCTTGTGACAACATGGGGTGGCCATCTTGTGACCACATGGGGTCGGCCATCTTGTGACAATGTGGGGGTGACCATCTTGTGAGGGTAATTTGCATATTACCTCTTTATTATATAGGATAGATGGGACTGACAATGACAACAGTAATCACAATGGCTAAAATTTATGGAGCGCTCTCTATACTAAGCATTTCATGTTTACTGAGTCTTCACACCACACACCCTAAGAGGCTGGCTCTAAATTCACCATTTTACACATTAAGAAAACAGATGCATGCTTAGGCTAAGTAACTTGTTCTGCTAGTAATTGACAGAGGTGGGTTACAAGCCCAAGTGAGCTGGCTCTAGATCAGAAGTTCTTGACGGAAAGAATTGCACATGAGTTTGTCCTTTTCAACTGCATCTCTCATTGAACCTCAGATAGTGTACCTTCAGTTAATAAACAACAAGGCAGAATGACACACACCACAGTAACCATGTGGAGTGGAGGCCTCAGTAGACCGGGCTCCAGCCTACAGGACTAGGAACTTTGGAGGACAATTAAGCTTACTCTGGGTTTGAGGAACTTTAGCTGTAAACTTGAATAGACTACATTATGTAATCTCTGAAGTCCTGCCTCAGGAGCTCATAATATCAAAGGAAAATGTCATAGGGTTCTACCACTACTCATGTCTATTTAGGTGCACTCTGAATGCACAGAACGAAAGCCATTCTTTGAAACAAATGTGTGAAATGTGAAGTATGCAGAGCTTCTCTTGTAGATGGGGTGCTCTTCTGGACTGTTAGGAATAAAAATTAAGTATCTACTCTGTTTGGGGCACACATCCTTAACCTGATGCCAAAAGAATAAATGTAATATAAGTTAGCAGGGGCAAGGCAATAAATATCAGTTATTCTAGAATAAACTTCTCCTTCTCCCTCAAGGACATCAGTGTCCCAGAACATAAGTGACAATGGTTACAGCAAAAAGTCAGATTTACCATGTGAGAGAATTTTCCATGTGTTGAGCATCTCCATCTCTCTTATGATCCAGTCACAGTTTTATAAATTGAACAATTTATAATATGCAAATACAAAACCTGAGCTTCTTAAGAATATCAAAATACTCTTACATTATGTATAAACTTCGAATAAGAAAAATATCCCCAAATGAAAAGAAGAATCTTATCATTCAAAAACTGGTGAGTCAGGATCAACAGAAACGGACTGCACCCTCCACATAGTGGAGCTAGGTTAGCTGGTAAATACCCCTCTAGCTGCCTCACAATTAGCCTGGATTTATTTGATATCATCTGGACCATATCTCTCACATAAGATGACAGTCTTGCATCTCACTCAGTCACAACAGGAGCTTCTGACTCTATGTCTAGGTTTTCTCTTATAAATATAACATGTTATTGCTTCCATCTAAGAGTTAAAGTCTTAGTGTTCAGTTGTATAGGACAGTGTGTTTGAACTCATATATGTGAGCATGAAACTTAGTGTGTAGCATTTAAATCCAACACTTGGCATAGCAATTTTTTGGAGGCTTGTACAAGACCTTATTTAAACTTGCAAATGACTATTTTAAAAGCTAAACCTAACAAGAGAAAACTGAGCTACAATGTGGATTACCTCTTAGGCATAATGGTGAATAAGCATGTTCAAAATTGCACAAAATTGTTTAGTGAGAAAGGAATCCCATAGCAAAATTCTCATTCAACATATCAAAAACTATCATTTAAAGAATGTACATTTATCAAAGTATACATGCTTCTATAAAAACTACATTGTCCTTTAAATGTAGCTAATTAAAAATAAAAGAGAGATTTGCTACTTTTTCATCTTTAATATTATTTACATAATTACATTATTGGAATAAATCGAATTGCTTTCCACGTATCTTATGAGTAAAAACAGTTTCTCAGCCATTATATTAATCCTCATTCTCAGAAACATTTGCCAGAACTTTGAGATAAAAAGAAAAACACTCTTATTATGTGTCCATCTTGAGAGCAGTGGAGGCAAGATCTGAGTCCAAAATTAGACTCTGCTTCAACTCTTTCTTGAAACCTTTTCCATGGCTGTGATGTGCAAGAAATAGCTAGAGAATTTATATCTTTACCCCCTCAAGTAAGAAAAATCATCTGCTCTCCCTTTTTTACTTTTACAAATATGAAAGAGGAAAACTGTCCATGATGATTTGTGGAGAGTAGGTGTGTGTGAGATCTGCTATTTCCATGGTTAGCTCAGAAGCTGGTGTCACGATTGCTTCCTACACAACAATATGGGGAACCACATTCGCAGTAGGAATCCCAGTTGGCAGAATTGCCAATCCTACCTGTTAAAGAGACAATTATCTGAAGGAAGAATCCTCAGGACACCTTAAAAAAGTCAGCCAACGTTTCATTTAGAAATTAGAAGCTCCTAAAATGGGATTATACATTTCAAAGTCTTTGGGAAGTAAAATGTGGCACAACAGTAAGTTGTCATTATTATAATAATTACTAGAGGCCCGGTGCATGAAATTCGTGTGGGGGGCGGGGGTGTGTGTCCCTCAGCCCAACCTGCACCCTCTCCAATCTGGGACCCCTCAAGGGATGTCCGACTGCCTCCAGGATCGGGCCTAAACGGGCAGTCGGACATCCCTCTCACAATCCAGGACTGTTGGCTCCCAACTACTCGCCTGCCTGCCTTCCTGATTGCTCCTAACCGCTTCTGCCTGCCAACCTGATCACCCCCTAACCACTCCCCTGCCAGCCTGATTGATGCCTAACTGCTCCCCTGACAGCCTGATTGCCCCTAACTGCCCTCCCCTGCAGGCCTGGTCACCCCTAACTGCCCTCCCCTGCAGGCCTGGTCCCCCCCAACTGCTCTCCCCTGCAGGCCTGGGTCCCCTGCAACTGCCCTTCCCTGCAGACCCTGTCACCCCCAACTTCCCTCCTCTGCCAGCCTGGTCCCTCCCAACTGCCCTCCCCTGCTGACCTGATCACCCACAACTGCTCTCCCTTGCAGGCCTGGTCCCTCCCAACTACCCTCCCCTGCTGGCCATCTTGTGTCCACATGGGGGCAGCCATCTTGTGTGTTGGAGTGATGGTCAATTTGCATATTACTCTTTTATTAGATAGGATTATTAGATAGGATAGAGGCCTTGTGCATGGGTGGGGGCCAGCTGGTTTGCCCTGAAGGGTGTCCCGGATCAGGGTGGGGGTTCCCTTGGGATGTGGGGCAGCCTGGGCGAGGGGCCTGTGGTGTTTTCCAGGCCGGCCATGCCCCTGGCAACCCAAGTGGAGGCCCTGGCATCTGGGATTCATTTATCTTCTATAATTGAAACTTTGTAGCCTTGAGTGCAGGCCTGGGCCCGCCAGGGTGTGGGGAAAGCATGACTTCCTCCATTGCCAGGGAAACACAAGCCTCCTACTCCCTCCGTGGCCATAGCCATCTTGGTTGGGTTAATTTGCATAGTCACTCCTGATTGGCTGGTGGGTATGGCTTGTGGGTATAGCAGAGTGATGGTTAATTTACATATTACTCTTTCATTAGATAGGCTGTTTATTATTATTATACTAGAGACCCAGTGCACAAAATTTGTGCAAGAGTATGCCTTCCTTCCCCCAGCTGCAAGCACCGGCTTCCCTCTGGCACCTGAGACCCAGGCTTCCCGCCAGCATGTACCCAGGACCCAGGCTTCCCTCCAGCCACAGGCTTTGTCCTGAAGGACATCTGGAAGGACGCCCAGAAGGATGTCTTGTCTAATTAACATATTACCCTTTTATTAGTATAGATTCTTATAGCTTAGTACAAGTCTTTTTAACAGACACAAAAAAGATTGTCTGAAAGCAAGAGTTTTATTCAACAAGAATGATCATTAATATTAAAAATTAAATTAGCCAGATTGACTCAGTGGGTTGAGCATCGTCCTGTGCACCAAAGGACTGCGGGTTCGATTCCTGGTCAGGGCGTATACCTGGGTGGCAGGTTTGATTCCTGGTGGGGTGCATACTTGAAGACAACCGATCCATGCTTCTCTCTCTCTCCCATCCTTTTCCTAAGCATGTCCTTGGATAAGGATTAAATTTTTTTAAAGGAAGAATAAATTAAGCATTTTAGGAGTTGCCTGGAGAAAATTTGGGGTAAGAAATGATGACTTGAAGGTAGATTGAAAAATGATAGTCTGGGATTCTGAGGCGATCCAGGATGACTGGGCATTAGGTTACTTGCAGGTCATTTGTCTGGTTTGGCACTGAGACTGGAAGAGGCCCCTGTAATAGTGGGTGCTACGTAGTGTGAACTATTGGTGTTAGTGTGACAGCTGCAGAGTCAGTGATTTGAACAAACTAGGGGCTGCACTTATCCATTTGTTTATGGGAGAAAGTGCCATGGGAGGAAAGAGCTGGAAGGAAACAGCAATTTGGAAAGACCATCTTGAGAGATTTTTCATAAGTCCGAGTCCTGTTCAACCAGGGATGCAGTGAGATCAGTGTCATTTGGTCCTTGCTCTCATTAACACCTTTGTGTAGATGCCTTTTCTCCCTTCATTTACTACATTACGATATCAAATGGATCTTCAAGATGCCAAGCTCCCCAGTGCCCGTGGAGGCCTAATTATCTCTGCAGAGAAAGTTGGCAGGTTGTTCGGATCCAGCCAGTTTGTCTACTCATGTTCTAAATTTAGATGTTTTCAAACTTTGTCTTGCCTGAACAATCCTTTGTTCAAAGAAGTACTTACTGAGATGCCCAGTAAATAAAACAAAGAGGAAGCGCTGCTGTTGCTGCATTTGGGAGCACCGTCTTCTCATTGCCTACATCCACCTGTTGCCTTTGTAGCCACTGGGGGGATTCATTGACCATCTAGGTCTCTGCCATAGCCAGTGTAAAAACGCTGCTTAGACAAAATCTATTTCATTGTCTTTAACCCAATTCCGGGAGGTCTGTTATTAAGTTATCTGAAAACGCTCCCTCTGCACTCTAAAAATTCTCTCTGATTCTAACTCAGTCTAAAAACTAGCATTGTGATATTGATCTGAGCCTGTAGAATCGCGGTATTCAGGAGTCTTTTAGCAAGTAGCAGAAAACCCAAATCAGTCTCCCCTAACGGTGTTCTGGGGGTGACATACCTGTAGCACAGGATGCAAGCACAGCTGGCCTCCAGAAAGCCGAGAAGAGGCAAGATTCCGTCTCCCGTTCTCTCTCTCTTCCTGCCATTCACCTCACTTTGCTGATGTTGGCTTTATTTATGGGCAGGCATTCTTCATGTGGTAGCCCCCTCCCATAGTCTTCAAGGTGTTTTCTATCCTAGTTATTCTAACACAATGTTTGGAATTGGACCCGTTGTTTTTAATTAATAGACTTTCATTTTAGAGTAGTTTTGGGTTTACAGATAAACTGAGCAGAAAGTACAGAGCTCTCATATACTCCCCCCACCAAACACATATAGTTCCCCTGTTAGTATCTCTCATTAATGTGGCATATTTACAACCATGGATAAACCAGCATTGGTATATTATTATTAACTGAAGTCCATAGTTTGCATTAGAGTTCACACTTTGTGTTGTCCAGTTACATAGGTTTTGACAAATGCACAATGTCATGTACCTGCTGTTACGGTATCATAAGAAATAGTCTCACTCCCCTAAAAGTCCTCTATGCGTATTCATCCTTCCCTCCCTCCTGCCGAACTCCTGACAACCAGTGATAGTTTTGCTTTTTACAGAATGTCAAATAGTTGAAATCAGAGTATTTAGCCTTTTGAGGCTGGTTTCTTTCCTTTAGCGATATGTATTTAAGGTTCCACGTGTCTTTTTGTGGCTTGAAAGCCCATTTCATTTTATTGTATGGATATTCCATAGTTTATTTATTCATTCACCTATTGAAGGACACCTTGATTGCTTCCTAGTTTTTTGCAGTTCTAAGTAAAGTTACTATAAACATGTGTGTGTAGGTTCTGTTTGGACATAAGTTTTCAAATCATTTTGGACAAATAACATAGAGCATAATTGCCAGATCATATTTTAAGACTGTGTGTAGCTTCGTAGGAAAATGCTAGACTGTTTTCTAATACCGTTTTGCATCCCCAGCAGCAATAAATGAGAGTTCCTGCTTATCCACATCCTAACCAGTACCTATTGTTTCAGTGTTTCAGATTTTAGCCATTCTAAAAACTGTGTAGTGGTATTTCATTGTTGTTTTAATTTGCAGTTCCTTGATGAGGTTGGGCCGGTCTTAATTGGTTTGCATCCTCGAACCAATCTATGTAGTCAAAGGGATTGGAATATTACTCAGGCGTATGTCTCAGGTCTATCAGTTAAACAGCGACCACAGGATAAAGAGAGATCTGCAGTGACCAAATTTGCAAAGGAGAAGTGATTTGCCATTATCTAAGAAAGAGAATTTTATGACACACTGATAAACACATCAGCTGAATACACAAAAAGATAAACCCTCCTGACAAAATATAATAATATTGGAGGGAGTGTTCATATATAAATAATTCTCAGATAAAAAGCATGTAGTGTTGTTTAAAAGGTCAAAGAAAGAGGTGGTGTATGTATGGAGTGGAGATTGGAATAAGTGGCAGTGGAAGTATTGGACTTAATTTCTACAATTTAAAAAAGTGGAATAAAATACATTTATCTTCAATATTAATTCTTTGTTGTGCATATTCATTCATGAGTATGTATAGCTCCTTTCTGTATTAAACGTATCACTTAGTGGAGAAGAAATAAACAACCACTGGAGGTCTTTTACAAATTAAATTAAGCTATAATTCAATGTAATTACTAGTCTGAATGTTTTCAAGTTTCTCTAAATAAGAACTATTGAGGTTATTTACTCTACAAAAATGGTTCATTGAACTTATGAATAATCAGCAATGACTGAGTTGATGACATAGCGTATGTTTTAGTTGAGAATGTATTTTTTGGCAATAGATATACAATACCTATTAATTCAGACCAAGAGCTTTTTACATATGTTGATTCAATAACGGTTCTTTGAAAATGAATATATTATCCAGTTAATAGACTGCCACTCTAAATCCAATTGATGAGTTTGAATCCTGAAGTGGGAAGGAATGAGCATGGATTAAATGTACATAAATGTTGGCATAAGCCCTGACTGGTCTGGCTCAGTGGATAGAGCATCAGCCTGTGGACTCAAGGGTTCCAGGTTCGATTCCAGTTAAGGGCATGTACCTTGGTTGCGGGCACATCCTCAGTGTGGGGCATGCAGGAGGCAGCTGATCAATGATTCTCATCATTGGTGTTTCTATCTCTCTCTCCCTCTCCCTTCCTCTCTGAAATCAATAAAAAAATATAAAAAAATGTTGGCATAAGTTAGAGATGTGACTTCAGGAGAAAATACTGAAGTTAGTGTAAACATTCCACAGTCTGTCCAGTGATTGATTTATTATTGGAATTGATCATTAGCAAAAGTGTACGCCATATGGCAACTGACATGTACAAATGTGCTTTTATCAGTCAGTTTCATCCATTGAGCACAGCAATGTAAAGATGCAACGTTCTGTAAGTGTTTTAATGCAATGTTTGAAGACTTCACTCAGTAATAAATATATTGATGGGAAGATTCTGCTGTGCATTATGTTCTGTGTAGAACCTTTTTTAGTTTCATGAAAGAATAGTGTTGAGAGAATTTAAGCTGATGGCAGCCTAATTCCATTCAAGGAGGAATGGAATTATTTCATCCAAAATTTTGGATAGCATCAGTTGATCTTTTACTGAAAATGCGGTGGGGGAAAATGGAAAATAAGAATCTATTTATATGGAGGATATAGATTTTTACATACTATGTGAAAAGGCATGTTTCAACCTTAGTCAAATGGCCAAGAAATGATGGAGTTTGCTAAAGAGAGAAAATCGTATATGTTCATATAAATTTCATCAGTATCTGTCGTTGTTTTTAAATTTATTGACATGATAGGATTTGCTAGGGAAGCTAACTGATATATCTACCCATTCCACTAAACCTGCCACAGTGGTTATGGGCTTATTCAGCCTGCCTTTGTATTTGAAAGAAGACAAGCTGTTTTTGCCTCTATGACAATGGATATACAACAAAGGACCATATTTTCTGACTATGAACTAGAAAGCTTAGTTTTAAGTGTATCCATTCATTCATTCAATGATTTAAATTTTAATTTTTTAAATTTTAATTTAACTATGATTTAAGATGTCATTTAACTGTCAACATTCAATAATGTTAGAACTTTATCATAATATTTTATTTTACTATTATTTCCATTACCATAACTATTGCTGTTGTCATTGTCATTATCAACATTTCATTTCCATAGCATTTTAAAATAGCCCATTTGCACATTGCCCAAGATAGTCAAATCAAAAATGGTACAATATTTTGGTCAAAAATTGTTGTTTCTAAATTTATAGGAGAGACAAAGGGAGGGCCTAGATTGAAATGAATCGATTTAACCTTTTGCACTCGGATGTCGAATGTGACTCAACACGGTTAGCATCGGTAGCAGCTCTTATGTCAAGCCACACTCGACACGTAGTTTCACCGCGGGGGGAAGGGGAATTTTTGTCTATTTTTCCAGTATCTTTTCTTGTTTTTATTAGCATGAAAGGACAAGTAAAATGTAAATGCCGTCTCAACTGATGCCAAAAAAGAAAAAATGAAAAACCGATAACGCATGTGAAATTTATTAGGAAACTAGTACATGATCTTGTTGGAGAATTCAGAGATGGTACACTAACTTCCAGGGGTAGATTATTATCCACTAACTTAGAGCAACGTTTAGATGGAAAGCTCCATATAATCACACCTCACCCTAACAAAAAACACAAAGATTGTGTTGTTTGTTCTAACAGAAAAATCAAAGGAGGAAGAAGAGAGACGATTTATATTTGAGAAACATGTGAATGTAAACCAGGTCTTCATGTGGGTGAATGTTTCAAAAAATATCACACCATGAAAAATTATAGAGATTAAAATTACTCTTTGAATGTATCAATAATTTGAAATATAAAAAAATCCAAATAAATAAGTTTGTATGAAAAGAAACTTCAGTTTTTTATTCTACTGCCATGCTTTGTAAAATCTGGGGTATTTAAAAAATTAAATCCCGAGTAGAATAAAGGAATCGAGAAAAAAGCAAGCAAGTGCAAAGGGTTAAAGATGGAATCCTCCATATATTACCAGAATAATTAATTTGGATTCCTGTGTTTTATTGTAGGTAGAACACTGGATTCAGGGAAAGTAGGTTTTAATTATTAAATGATTTTCCAAAATTGGATTAATTATTCAGAGCCTTTTTGTCCTCAGCTGGAAAACTGAGAAAGCCGAGTAGAATGAAGTCAACACAAATACTTAGCTGATGTAGCCACTGTCTTTCAAGACAAAGTTGAATTGTCTCAGTGGAATGTCAATTCACTTCTTCCTGACATCTTTATCACTCTTTCCGTTTCGGAGAGTTGCCAACCATCTGCCCAACTCTTCCCACTCTACCCCGGGTTATAAAGCAGCCTGACAATTGATTCTCTGTCCTGAACGAGATCAATTTTTCTCCTTGGGTGCTTTATTTTAGAAGATTCCAGCTATGAAAAAAAGACAAACACATATAAAAAGACAAATCAGATATCATCAGAATATGTTTTTTAAAAACATCTCCAATCATAAATGTTTCTAGAAAAGAGGGCTCTTAAAACTTGTTGCTGGTATTTGTCCATCTTCATTTATTCAGTCTGGTCCAGAAAGGAGGGAGCTTGTCAATTTAAGAGCAAATAGAGGACTCAATGTTTCATTTATTCAGAAGGGGGCACACTTGTGCTTTTAATAGCAGATGTATTCAGATTTGCTAGTATATGAAATTTATATATAAACTTTTAGAAAATGACAGAACTGCTACTCATTATTAGGGTTTCTTAAAATACATACATATTTGAGGGGAGAGCTTTTTTAAAAAAAAGGCCAGAGTCATATTAAGTTGAAAACTTTATAATTTTGTCTGTTACTTGTTTAAGATGATTAGCTTTGCTATTCATGAAGACTTCTGTAACCATGGAAATAACATGCTTTTGACAACCTCTAATAATTTTAGTTTATCAGAGTTTAGTCTCTGAATTTTGGCAACCTATAGCCTTAAAAATATTTCCCCCACTGGTCTTCAGCAATAGTGAGTCGTCTTTTATATGCGAAGATGAAAGTGGCCTACTTGGAAGAAGACTTATGCAGTGAGTTGTTTCTACGTGTGGGCTTCCGCTTCCTTATCCTGAGTCATAATCACCTTTTTCAGGAACTCAAGGTGGACCTTGGCATGGTGCTTGCCTAAGATTAGGAGTTTGCTCTGAGGCTTTAAAAAATCATCAATAGCCCCCACAACTTTGACCCCAGTATTGGAATGCTCTACCTAATTTTAGTATTTTGTCAAGAATGATAAAACCCAAATAGTTTAGACCATTCAGGAATATCTATAATAAATACAGAGGGCAGAAGATAGAATATAATTAAATTCTGCCTTGAGGTTTTGTTAAAAATAATCTTGGTTGTGATTACTATGACAATATGTAACGACTAAGGAGTATATACTGTATATAATATATAAAGAACTCTTATAAATTATTAAGAATATTTAAGGCAATACAACAAAAAATGTGCAAAAGCAAAAAATGATCCTTTGACAATTTGCAATAAGAAAGATGAGTGGAAAATATCGTTACATATTTAAAGTCTCTACAGTATAGACAGTCTATGTTATAATCCAAAAACTGCATGTTAAACAATGAGATTGAGGTTTGGACCTGTGTAAATAATTAATGTTATTTTAATACTAATAACAAATGTTTATTTATAGGTGAGTAAATTAGGATATGTATACATGTCTATGTACCTATACAACAATACATATAAAGTAAAATGATGTCTTTCAAGTATGGTTAAATTAAGATTTTTAATTAAATGTACCCCCACTTCCCCTCCTGCCCCAAGAAAAAGCAGAGAAGTGAGAACGAGATTTCCAAGTATTTGGTTCCTAGCTGTGTATGAGCCTGACCTAAATAATTTCTGTCCCTTTCATTTCCCAGCCTGGTGTTCATCACTGCTCTCTCCTTCCTTCATTACATTCTCAGTCTTCTGCCTTCACAGACATTTCTCTCTGAGGTTGATAGTGATGATGCAGATGTAAATTGGAACTATCTTTCTAGATGATAATACGGCAGGATGTACCACCAATTTTAAATCGTGTAACCCTTGACCAATCTTTAAACATCTTTCTTGAGGAATGGGCATTTAAAAAAGATTAATGTACAAACATGTTTATTGCATGGTGCTTAAAGTGAGCAGTTGGTGACCACATAAGTCCATCTGAGGGAATTATTAAGTAAATTGTGCTAGGACCCTTCAAATTAATGTTTTATAACGATTAATACCATAAAAGGATTCATATATTTCATAATTTTAAAAATCCAAATATTTTGGTAAATCAAAAAAGTAGGTTAAAACAAAGATTATAGAATGATTTCAGTTATATGAGAGGAAAACATACAATTATGTAAGTATGGAATAAACACCTGAACTATATGCTCCAAAATTCTCTTAATAATGATTTTAATGGCATGGAATGATGACGTATGTTCTTTAAAAACTATACTATTCTGGTATTTTTAAATCCTGTCTTTAACTTACATTCAGAAAATATAACAGAATTATTTATTATTATTATTTCTGAGAATTGTACATACCTCCTGCTCTATCCACTGAGCCAAACCAATTGGCCTGTGGACTGAAGGATCCCAGGTTCGATTCCGGTCAAGGGTATGTATCTTGGTTGCAGGTACATCCCCAGTAGGGGGTGTGCAGGAGGCAGCTGATTGATGTTTCTCTCTCATCAATGTTTCTAACTCTCTATCCCTCTCCCTTCCTCTCTGTAAAAAATCAATAAAATATATTTAAAAAAATAACTTCGTAGTGTTAGGAGCGATGAATTGAATGACAAGAACTATGAGGAGAAATGTGAGAAGGTAACAATTTAAAGGCCTAGATTCTAAACATACCTAGCCCACAGAGTGACATGTTTTAGAGAACAACTTCTATTATGTTGCTTCCATGTTTAAAGCCTTCCTAATGACTGATCAGAGCAATTAGAATAACATCTAAATCTTAAAGAAGGTTTTACTAGTATGTGATCTGGCCCCTGTCTGACTCTCTCTTTCATGTCATTCTCCTCCGACCACTGCACGTAGATCTCTCTGACCACTGCACATACTAGACTCGCTCCCACCCTAGGTGTTCTAGGGGACCTTTGCTCTGCCCACTGGTCACCTTTCTGAGAACTGCGCATACCACCTGCCTCTAATCATTCAGGACAGAGAACAAAGGTTACCTAGGAAAGGCTTTCCCTAATTATCCTAGTGCAGTATCTCCGAGACACCCCAGTTGTATTCCATGCCCTGTTTTGTCATCTTCGTGGTACCATTTCCCTCTCTGAGTCACCTTATTATTTGGTTTTTCAGTCTATGGAACTCCCCCACTCCCACTCACATACAAGCTGCTAAAGACAGGGCCACACTCTATCATCTGCGCAGCTCTATCATCCGCACAGCTCTATCCTTGTTGTACAGAGAACAGTGTGCTTTTACATTGTTGTTGTTGTGTTTAGGCTGAACATCTCTCATTGAAAGGTTGCAAGGATGTCTCCTGAAAATTAGGAAGGGGACAATAAAGCTCTTTGATGAGCAAGGGCATACAGATCAGTAAAAACAGCCGGAGGGAATATAGAGATGAAAAATTCAGGGCAGAATTTGGCGTACTGGCCCGGATGGTAAGGGAATAAACTACTTGTGATGTTTAATGTGAATCTATATAAAAGTTAATAGGTTTGTGAACAAATGTCCCAAACCCTCAGCTCAGGGTTTGATTTCCCAACTCAAGAAACTTTTCTACCCTGAAGGTTAACAATTTTTACTCAGCTTTTGTGAAAAGAAACTACCACTATTTCATGTTTTCTTTTCTGTTTCTGTTTGCTTGATAAAAAAAACAACAACAAACACTCAGTATTACTTGGTGAGCTTCTGCCCTACTGTTTAACATCATGGCACTTTCTTCCAGGCAGTTCGATGTCTTGTCATTGTGTAACCAGACAATCAATGGGTCCTGTCACTACTTGAGCCAATTAAGCAGAGACAGGATTAAATCATATATGAGTGTTTATTCCAATACTGCCGGCAGTAGGGAGAGAGCTGCAGGTCATCCACAAAAATCTGCTCTGCAGCCCACCATAAGCCAGCTGCTTATAATGGGTTGAAGGACAAAGATTGCATGGGAAGTAGGCAAAAGGTTTTACCAAGTGGTCAGTTTACAGGTCTGGAGATTTGCAAAGGCTTGTGGATATGCAAAGGCTGGGGGTCTTCAAAGGGCTAGTGATATACAAAGGGCTGGCAGCTCTGGTTTCTGCAACAAGGTTGTTAATCTTGCCATGATAATAGGCAGCTCCAGATGGGGAGGATGGGCTGCATTCCCAGGTGAGCTCCCAGGTCCCGCCAGAATGTGCCTTCTTTAATCAGAATAAAACCATCAGGGTTAGCAGAGCATGATTAATATTTCTTACAATTATAGCTGGTCCCCAATATTCTATTTCTGCCCCTGTCATTTGGGAGTTGTTTGGTGCTAACAAGAGCAGGGTATGACCAGGGAGTATGCTAGAAAATTGAGTCATATGTCACATTCTTAGATAATTCACAAACCAGCTATTTACTTGTTAGGTTCTTTTATTTAAATGGGAGTATTTGTTTTTATATGTGGTTTTTCATTGCTCCTGGAGCAGCAACAACATAATGCTGAAGATGTCAGTCTCCTATTTGCACTTCCCACCAAAGAGCTGCCTTTGACCCAGTCCATAGTCCTTATTCTGAGAGTCTTGGGGCATAAGAGTCCTTTCGTGCTACTCCGGGGCTGTACAAGCGTGTCTGATGGGGGGCTTCATCTATTCTACGCTGTCTGTGAAGTCCAGGCTGCTTTGAAGAATCTGGTCAGCTGTAACATCCCTGGAGGAACAGGATGTTCAGAGAATTCTTCAAATAAGCATCCACATCACGGTTGTGAGGATATTTTTTTTCAGGGTATCCCATCTCAGCCTTTGGGCAGGTAACTAGTCTGAGCAGGTAACTAGCCTGGGCAGGCTACATTTTCACTGACACCTTCAGGATGAACAGACAGGGAGGACCTTGTAGTGATTTTTCTTGGCCGAGTCTCCAGTCAGCCCAAGCTGATGATGTCTGAGAAGAAGAATCGTGTGTGGGCACCTGCAGTTTTCAATTTGGTACCTCATTTTCCAGTGCCAGGTGGTCTCTCAGGCCATGTAAATACCTACAACTTCGCAAGGTCCTGTGCCAGTTTCACATCAGACAATGGCAGCACAGAGTTTGGACACTTCTGTGTAATGGTCTGTTAACTGGGCGCTTTATATGTGCCAGCGCTGATTAAATGCCACAGGTGCCTCCTGTCATTTAATCTTCACAATAACCCTGTGAAGGAGGTATTATGGCTCCCACTCAGTAGCTGAGAACATTGGGGCTTAGAGAACATTTTCCTCCAAATCACATGAGTAAATAATGTGTAAGTGGTGCTTGAACTGGATTTACTTGTGGTTACAATGCATCCCACACCTTGGTCCAGAGCAGAACTTGCCACCAGGATGGCCTCTGAGGGAAGAGGCATGAGACAGGCTACTGGGCTTTGAATATTGGATTTTATGCGTATCCAGTCCAAGCTGCCAGTTGAAGAGACCAACGTAACTTCCTAGGACAATGTGCTTTCTGGATTCCGAATACAAAGTTCCGAAGGGGTCTACTTCTGCTTTTTAAAGCCCACGTGCAAAAATACACGAATCTGCCGGTGAAGAGAGCACCCCAAATCTACAGAGCAGGGAAAAAGCAGTCACTTTAGAGCAGGAAATTGTGTTTTAAAATAAGGAAATATCCATTATAGCTTTTTAAATGCCATTTATTCAGAGAAGGTGAATTGACAGGGATAAAAGACCTTGAATAACATTTTTTCATGTCTATTTAAATAATAATTTTATTCAATTTGTGATACCATTAAATAGCTTAAAATTTGAAGTGGTATTCATATATCCAAATATGTGAAAACATTTTCTATATAATTTATTATGCTTCATTCTGAGATGACTCTGAAATTGTGAACGCTCTTTATGTAATACTTTTCCCTAAAATATTAATAAATTTATACTTATCCATTCTTTTGTTTAAAAAAATATATATATTTTTAATTTCAGAGAGGAAGGGAGAGAGAGAGAGAGATAGAAACATCAATGATGAGGGAGAATCATTGATCTGCTGCCTCCTGCACACCCACACTGGGGATGTGCCCTGACCAGGAATTGAACTGTAACCTCCTGGTTCATAGGTCGATGCTCAACGTCTGAGCCACACCAGCCAGGCTACTTATTCAATCGTAAACATTCAAATATTATATAAAAATAATATCCATAGTTTCATCCAAAAATAAAGAACATGATTTTCCAGCCCTGATTTTAGTTCTAGTTATATGGAAGCTAAAAATATAAGATTTTAACACTGTTTTAAAAGAATGTAGCTTATTTTTAAAAAGCCATTCACCTGTTGAATCACTCAATAGGTATATGTTGGTACATTCCAAGCTCTGGTCACTTGGTTCCATCCTCCATTAAGCCTAGTGGAGGAAAAGTTAGGTAAACTGATACTTAAAATGCAGTATAATAAGTGTTATGATGGGGTCAGTGAGGCATATTATAGTCACACGTTGCAGAATTATCTTATTTGAACTTGTGTGTGTATGTTGCGGGGTGGGTGGGGGGGTCAGAGAAAGTTTCCAGGGAAAGTGACGTGGAAGGCAATACCTAGTACCTAATGCATTAGTGAATGTCAGCGAAGCAAAGAGATGGATAAGAATCCTTCAGTCACAGGAAACATCACATGTGAAGGTATAGCGGTATAGCGGCAAAAGAGGATTTGACATTCTTTGAAGAAGTAAGAAGTTCAGTGTGAGTAGAAATTAGGATTCTTATAAGGATGAAACTGGAATTGGGATAATAAGACTGAGGCGGTAATCTGAGGTTGCATCGTGGAAGTTCCTTTCATCATCATAAGCAATTTGGCCTTCCTTCTAAGAGCATTGGGGATTCCATGGTAACGTTTTACATAAGGAAGCAGCCTAGTCAAAATTTCATTTTAGAAAAGTCATCTTATTGTGAATAAAAGGTCATGGACAGGTGAGAGCAGCAAAGCTAGAGGCCGAGGGACCCACCTTCCGGGTGAGAGATGCTGTTGGTATGATCTAGGACCCCACAAAGTGGGAGTGGACAGAAGTAGCTGGAATCATCACATTGAGAAGGCTTCAAAGATGTTTGGGAGTGGAAGAGGATGAAAGGTTAGAGGAGCTAAGTAGATTTCTGGAATCTGCAACATTGGTAGCTAGGTTTCACTTCCAACGGTAAAGTACAGAGTTTGAAAGTGAAGCAATGCGATCATTTGGGGCATCGAGAATCTTCTATTTCTGTGGGAGTCCAAATGAGAAGGCTAGCAGAAATTTGGATCTATAGATTTTGAGCTTGAGGTATAAATTCTGAAGTTTTCAGCAGGTAGATGGTAATTGTACACATGGGAGTAGATTATGTTACCCAGGGGAGATATCTATAATAATAAAAGCATAATATGCTAATTAGACAAGGCGTCCTTCCGTATGTCCTTCCAGATGATCTTTGGGAAGAAGCTGGGGCTGCGAGGGAAGCCCGGGTCCCAGGTGCCTGCCAGCAGCCACAGAGAAGCCCAGGTCCCGGGTGCTGGAGGGAAGCCGGTACCCGCAGCCGGGGGAAGGAAGGCCTACTTTTGCATGAATTTTGTGCATCAGGCCTCTAGTTTAAGAATGATTCTCTAACTTTGGGGTCAGATGAATTACCCAAAAGACCTGATAAAATTCAGAATCCTGGGTACCAACTCCAGAGTGTCTTATTGAGTAGGTCTAGCATGTAGCTCACAAATCTACATTTTTGACAAGTAGATTCCCATCCCATTACTTTGAGTTAGATGATCCTCTGACTTCAATTTGAAGTAAAAGGGGGAAGAGGATCTTGCATAGAAGCCTGGGTGGTTTCAGCATATGACTGATGGGCAGAGGAAGAGAAACCCAGAAAGAGGGTTGAAAAAGTAACCAGAGGTATGGAAGGAAACCCAGGAGAATAAAATATCACAAATTCTATGGAAAAGAGAGTGGGTGTAAGAGAAGGAATGATCCACAGGGTCCAAAATGTTAAGATAAAGATGAAGGCTGAAATACACCCACTAGGTATAACAAAAAGGAGGTCACAGCAAAGTTGGCAAGAATAGTTTCAGTGGAATAATGTGGGCTGAAGCCATATTGCAGTGGGTTGAGGGTTGAATATGCGATGAGGATGAAGAGACAAAGCAGACAAAATCTTCTAAAAGAAGTTGGGCTCAGAAGGGAAGGAGGTTGCTGCAGCTGAATGTGGAGGGGAGTGTGAATGTTTTAGAAAGCAATCCCCACTTGAGTCTTCTCTCACACCTGACATGCTCCATCCCTAACTTTTTCAAAGGTCTTTTTAAAAATGGTCTTATTAGAGTATAACTTACATATTATAAAATTCATCAATTTAAAGTGAACATTTCAATGGCTTTTACTAAAGTTGAAAAGTTGTATAACCTTCACCACATTCCAATATTAAATAATTCTATTGTCCCAAAGATAATCCTCATGCCCATTTACAGTTCATCCCCAGTCCCTTGCCCAGCCTCAGGGAAACACTCATGTACTCTCTGTCTTTATAATTTTGTCTATTCTACACATTCTATATAAATTGTATAATATGTGGTCTTTGGTGTCCAGCTTGTTTGACTTACTATTTTATTGATGAGGTTCATCCGTGTTGTAGCATACTGTTAGTATTTTATTTTTTATTGCTGAATTGTGTCCTATTTCTAACTATACCACCTATTGTGTATCAGTTCATAAGTTGATGGAAATCTGGTTCATTTCCACTTTTTGACTATCATGAATGGTACTGATACGAGCACTCACCCGCAAATCCATATGTAAAAGTATGTTTTCATTTCTCTAAGATACTTATCTAGGAGTGGGATTCCAGGATTGTATATTAAATTAGTGTTGAACTTTCTAAGAAACTATCAAACACTTTTCCAAAGTGGCTGCTCTGTTTTACATTCCCACTCTCCCACCCCAGCCCTACTAAAGCTCATACCTTATTTATAACTTATTTATAACTGCATCCATTTAGTTAGCCCAGAAGGAAAAAGAGCTGTGCTTCCTTTAGAGAGTGGGGAGCAGAGTAAGGTGCTGCCTTGTGTTTTGTGCATTAGGGTTATGCCAAAAACTATTAAAACAAGTCTGAGTGTCATCCTGCCCCCTAGTGGTGGTCTAGATACATGGGCCAAACTTGGAAAAGAGTTTTTTCTACCCTTTCCATCACACACTCTGCCTCCCCACCTATATCCTTTCTTGCAAATACGTAGCAGTAGACATCTGGTTTAAGTATTCCCCCCAAATTTGGGGGTCTGGTGGGAGAGGTGGATGGAAGTCCCTATAGCCTGCTCTCTACTTGAAATCTCAATATCTGGTGTCATAGCTGAAGTATCACCAGCTGGGGGACATTGGGAATGCTGCTGAACTCCATTTTTCATCTTTACAATGAAGATTATAATAATACCTACCTTAAAGGGATGTTGTGATGATTAAATGAGATTGCATACGTAAAGCACCTAGCACAGCTCAACCCAGAATTGGCATTCGAGAAAACTGCAGGCATCCATATTTTATGATAAAAATGTTCAAGAATATAGTCAAAGACTACAATGCAACTTTATCCATCAAATTTATTTGTTTGTTTAGTTTTTTCTAATTTGCTCATATTCTTTGTGAATGTTCTCTATTTCAAATTGAAACCTCTTTAAATTTAGAACTACATTGTTTTTATAGAATACCAACAATAATGTTTTCCTTATTTTAGAGCAACAATATTTCAGGACATTTGTTAAACTCTTTCTTAAGTAAAAGTTAATGCTGAAACAGTTTGATGAGGTAGGCAAAGATCTCAGCTGTCTGTGTCGGAAGAAAGATTTTCATCTGTATCTTTCTTACCCTGACCCTACATCTTAACTACCTGCTGTGCACTGCTGGTGGGAATGATAATATCAGTTACAGCTGGTTGATATTGAGAAGTACAAAGACTAGAAAATCTCCTGAGATGTGGCGCAGATTCAGGATCACACGAGTTTTTGTTGCTCTGGTCAGGAGAAGAATCAAGACCAGGAATGGCCTATGTCTGATGACTTACAATCAGCTATTTGGCAATTCAAGGCAGTTGCATTCTTCCTTCCACCCTACCCCAGCACACACTTATTTCCTTTCTTACTTTAAAAAAAAAAGAGAATAGAAATGTATTTCTTGCAGTTCTGGAGGCTGGGAAGTCCGTGATCAAGGTACTGGTAGATTCGGTATCTAGTGAGAACCTCTCTCCTGGTTCATAGACGGTCATCTCATTGCTGTGTCCTCACAGGGTGGAAGGAGCAAGAGAGTGTTC
The DNA here is from genome assembly GCF_951640355.1 of Cnephaeus nilssonii. NCBI lineage: Eukaryota > Metazoa > Chordata > Mammalia > Chiroptera > Vespertilionidae > Cnephaeus > Cnephaeus nilssonii. Next base: position 39,435,397 of record NC_137088.1, on the reverse strand, counting down.
TGGGGTCCTTTCTTACTCTAATAGGTGAATTTTGCCCTAGAATAGTCAAAGGTTACTTTCCACAGTTTGTCCATGTAAATTTATTTACTGTATAGGCTTTCTCTTTTTATCTTTTAATAATGCTGCAGACTATGCTGTTTAGAATTTATTCTCCGATCCATTGTTAAGTTGCTCATTTTATTGGAGTGTTACAAAGCATTAACAAGAAAGCTGTCCCCCAAGCAGAGAGCATGGAAATCAGTTGTTGAGAAAGAAGAATGGTTAATGAAACACTGTGGACAGCCCATCAGAGTGTTCATACACAAAAGAGATCACCACCATCAGACTAACACATCACATGCCTCATCACATGGATGCCCTTCAGTATTCAGTTATCTATGGAGGGAGATGTATAAATAAAAGTAGTGACAGTCATGTTGACATATATGTTAGGTGACAAAGTAGATGGCACTGGTGCAGATGGTGTTACAAATTGTATTTTCCACTTGGGTTTTACATTTCAAAACATATTTCTACTATTTCCTTCAATGTCATCAATTTTAATGCTTTCTATTCCATCTAATTTTTTAAGCTGTAAATATATTCTAGAATTTGAAAAGAAATCTAAGTGATGATTCTTAATGCCAGAGACTAAAACTAGTTTGGTATGCCAGCGAAAGCAGTCATCAGTTTATATAGGTCCTCAATTTACCCTAGAGTTCTTATACTAATAGAAACCCAGGTGAGAATAAGATTTTCTCATATGATTTTTACAATATCTTGGAGCAAGCATATACATATCAGGAAATTTTCTATAAAATTGTATTTGTGCTTCTCTGATAAATGAAATTCTGCCTTAGACTTGAATAGGACTATGGACAGCTAATACACACTTACACTCTCCTATTTGCTTGAGTGCCCTGTTCTTTGTGGGCTTTTGCTTAGTATCAATGGATATTTAATCTACTGAAATACTTTAATTCATTTAAAATTTTTACCTTGTAGAAAATTGAATCTACTTTTTAAAAAATATTTTTTTATTTATTTCAGAGAGGAAGGGAGAGAGAAATAGAAACATCAGTGATGAGAAAGAATCATTGATCTTCTGCCTCCTGCATGCCTCCCACTGGGGATCAAGCCTGCAACCTGGGCATGTGCCCTGACTGGGAATCCAACCATGTCCTCCTGGTTCATAGGTCTACTAGTACACTCAACCACCGAGCCATGCCAACCAGGCTGAACCTACATTAAAAGGTGCTTCCCTAGTGCAATCAAACCCACACTTACAACTCATTTTAAAGGTAATTTCGAAACTAAGGTAAAAGTGTGTAGACAGCATGGCAAACATATTTAATTTCCTATGCTACTACAGAAATGATAGTACTTAGCAAATATTAAATACTTACCCTGTGTCAGGTGCTGTTGTTTACATATGTCATCTCATTTAATCCTCACAATGAAATGCTATTATTAGTTTAACAACAACAATAGCAACAACCTGAACCTTGGAGAGGCCTGTACATGGCCCAGGGCCACAGAGCTTGTAAGGGGTTGAGCTGGGAAATCCTTTCTCTAAAACCCACATTCTTAATCACTCCCTCTCTTACTCTGTGTTACTCTGACATTTATATTCTAAACTAGTTTTTAAGTCTGTCTGTAAATTTAAAAAAATATTTAAATATGCATACTTAGAAACATACATGTATATAATTATGTATATTGATATAAAATATCTGCCCTCATACTGAATAAAGTGCTCCAGCTACTCTCTGCTCCCCATGTCCCCTTTTAGGTCACCCAGGGTCCTCTTTTCATGAATCATGCATCAAAGGGGTCAGGCTGGGTAGCATTCCCCCCAGTATTTTCCTTTCTTCCCTATTGTAAATGAATTATGTATACACCCTGAAGTAATTAGCAAACACGCTGTTGTTCAGCTGAATTTTAAACTAATTAATCTGACCTAATTCCTGTCAAAAATAATTAGGATAAAATATGTCCTCCCTAAGCAACTCTTTCAAGCTAAGATGCTAAAGCACAGTATCTCCTGTGTAGGCGCTGTGCTCAAATCGAGAGGGCTGCTTATTCAATGGTTTTAGAGGAAATGAAAAAATGCTGCTTCATGTGCAATGCCACCTAGGCATCACCTCCTCGGTGTCTATATCTGAATAAAAACAAGATGCTCAGCTACCAGCGGGACTCTGGCACGAGCAATAGCAATGACCCCTTAACATATTGGGGTTTGCAAGTAAAACTGAAACACCAGTCTCTCCTCTTCTAAAAGGTTTACAAATGAAGATGTGTGCTCCACTTTTCAGCCCACTCAGTTCTCTTAACATTAAAGCTATTCAACTGTCCTCTATTTCCTACCCCAACCCCGTACCTGTCCTTTTTAAATTAATAAATCATTTTTTTTAAAAAGTTAACATCCTTCATGATCTAATGAATGGAAGAGGGTCTAATGTAATAATCAGTATTACACTAAGCTGTATGTTTCTAGGAAGGTAATTGGGGAAAAGAAAATAAGCAAGCTTTACCCACAGATGCAGCTTGTCAACAAGTTGAGATGGTCTCTGTTTGCAGTGACTGCAGATTTGAACAGGATGGTGTTTGCTACCAATGATTGCCGGGAGCCTTCACTACGGGCCTGCTATCCCCTAGCAGCCCCTTCTGCCTGTCCTCTCACCTGGCTCCCTGGTAGTTTAAGGAACTCTTGGGAGAGGAGAGCCCTGAGAACATATCTATCACATCGCCAAGCAGTTCAGAGTTAATAATTTCTTTATTAAACCTATGAACCCTTCATGTTTTATAGTCCTCCCTCCCCAATTCCCTTCCAAGTTAGTTTCTAGGCAACCAATAAGCACTGAATTACATTAAGCTCTTTATTTCAAGGCTGCAGTTCAGGATTGTGCTGCGTATTTGTTGGCTCATTTATGGAGACTGCAGCATAATAGTCATTAATTCTGTTTAATCTTCAGTACTTCGGTGATTTGGTCTTAAACCACATTACCTGTACCTGTTTTTCATGTTTAAGTCACCCCAGTTCTGTGTTGCTATTTTATATGTTAATTATGCCAAAGGTTCTGTGAGCTCTAATTTGGAATCACAGAAGGAAGCAAAATTTCCACAATTTTGAGTTCTTGGCCATCATTCTGCACTTTCAAGGAGCCTATTAGGACATTACATTTTTCAAAATTTCCTCTCTCCTGAATGGCCAACTTGTCGATAGCTGACTTTTAATAAGAAAGAACCTATAGTTTAGGAATAGTCTGAAAAAGTACTAAGGAAGGTCATTGCAATAGGAAGGCTATTGTTTGTTTTAACAAATTAAGGTTTTGATGTGAAAGGGAGTGCGTGGAAACATTTCTTCATTGATGTGAATCAAGGATTCGAGGCTGTAATTTCAAATTTCACCCAGCACTACGTGAGAATGAAGATTAATCTCCCAGCAGGACTGTTCTCTATTATGAATGTTGAATGATTTGGGACATTTCTCTCACTCAAAAACTCTGAGTAAGGGTTCTCTTTCTGTCTCTCTCTACGTACATTTAGGCCCTCACAACTGAGCAAAACATAAATTACATGTTTGCTCATTCTCTAGTTTTTTAAAACACAAAGTAATTACCAGCATTGGCCACACTAAAGGATGGCTTGGAAAGGAGGAAAATAAAATCCTTGTAAAACCAATCCGATCTGTCTTCCTTTACCTGCTTAAATTCTAGTGAGTCAGGGCAGCGGGGGGCTGAAGAGGGGAGAGAGGATGCAAGGCTGGGTGAAAAAAATGAATGATCCTCTAGCTGGCTCAGCCAGCTGTCCACCACAGAGTCGCTGTGGACGACTCTTTTAGAAGGTCTTATTTCCAAGAAGGAACTCCCCAGACCAGGACTACACTGTCCAGCCCCCTTCCCAGCTATGAGATGTTGCTTTCCAGGGGTTTCCGTGTTATGGGCAGAGTGAGGAATGCCATTCCCAGGCTTGTCCCACAGAATCTTCCTGTATGGTCTCCCATGTGCCCTTTACTTTCCCCTCCGCCGACTGGATGTCAGTAACCGTTCAACCTGAGACACAAGTAGATGACTTGGTAGAGCCTCCATCCCCGGTGACCACCTGGGAGACTCCAGACCCTGCCAGGAAAACTGTTGCTCATCACTGAGGATTTGGGAGTACCTGTTCCAACAGCTAATATTACTTTACCTATTAAAGTGCTATGAGCTTCGTGATAGGATGCCTCAGGCAGTAGAACCACAAACACTCATAGCTGCCTGCTCTGTGCCGTACACAGCGGATCTGATCCCAGGATGCAACAGTAACCAAGACAAGAAAGTGCCCAAATCCCATTCAGTAGTTAGACTCCCAGGGAAAATAGACATAATTCAAACCATTGCAATGAATTCATTAATTATATAGACATAAAGAAATGCAAGATGGAGATTCAGTGGCTGTGCAACATGAGACCTACATTGCCCTAGCACTGACAAATATTTTCTTATTTATTAATTATTGTTTCCAAATCTTAGTTTGGACAAAAATAAATCTGTATTTCATGTAGTAGACTCTAGACTCAGTAGGTTAAATTATTTCTTAAAATAGTTTTTCTTTTTGCCCCTTTGAGCTATAAGGGCACTTAGATAACATGTCACTTAATCCTTCCTTTCACAGATGGAAAGAAATGTCTTTTCCAAACTAATAATACCATCTGCTTTAGTAAATGTAATAATTAGTGTGTGCCAGGGACTATGTTATTATCTACTTTTAACCAATATTTGACTTTGAAATTTAGCATCCACATAGATGACTCTGCCATAAAAGGTGTATAGGTCAGAGATTGATCCCCAAAATAACACCCATGTAACGCCACTTAGTCAAGAAATTGATGATCGCCTGTTCTCTAGAATCACTAAACAGCCCAGCCTACTTCCAACAGCTTCCTTCCCACCTCCCCACGGCCTTTCCTTTTAGGGTCATGGTTATACTTGACTTTTTCTTATAGTTTTACCAAATTCACATGCATCCAGAAATTATGTGTTTTAGTCTACTTTTAAGTTCAAATAAACTGAATCATAATAGTATGTGTGCTTTTGTTTGCCTTATTTCACACCACCCTACATTTGTGATATTGTTTGTGTTCTTATTTGTAGCATTACTTTGGTTATTTTTCATTTTATTGTATAAACATATCGCAATTTATTCTACTGTATAAATATCCTATTATTTATCTACTTTAGAATGAAAAATATTTAGTTGTGTGACTGTTAGGAGTAGTGCAGCTCCAAGTAGTTGTGCACACGCTTCTTGGCAGGCACATGGATATATTTTATCTCCTAATTCTCAAACTTTGTTTGGTGTTATGTTATGTCAGGCATGCATGCTTGTATAGACTTCTAAGATATTTTCTCATGAAAAAAAGTTGAGAAGGAAGGGCCGAAATAACATAATAGAACTAGATGTACTCAATTGGTTACCTGATTGCAGTCTCACAGATTTTTAGTTCAATATTTAATGGGTTAATGTGAGTTCTGCCATGTATCATTGAAATAAATGAATAGAGAAAATAGATAATCAGTGGCCTCTTTGGAATAGCGTTACTCATTTTTTTTGGTTTGACTTTGGTGACGTGGATGAGATGCAGTGCCTTCTTCTTGCTCGCAAACTTGGCTTTCTCATTTTTATTGCATTATTTTTCTGTCCTTTTGTCAAGCCAGGTTTTGCCCACATCACAGCATACGCTGCCCCTTTGCCTGGAATGCTCTCATCGTAAAGCCTTGCGTAGTGAGCTCCTTTTTCTTATCACAATTGTTTCAACTCAGAGTCTTCTCTGATGGTCCTACCTCCCTCCAGTCACTCTCGATTCCATTACCTTTTATAATTTCTGTTAGAGAATTTACCACGATTAATGATTATCCTATTTATGTTTGTTTTTTAAAAATATATACTTTATTGATTTTTTACAGAGAGGAAGGGAGAGGGATAGAGAGTTAGAAAGTTAGAAACATTGATGAGAGAGAAACATCGATCAGCTGCCTCCTGCACACCCCCTACTGGGGATGTGCCCACAACCAAGGTACATGCCCTTAACCGGAATTGAACCTGGGACCCTTCATCCACAGGCCGACGCTCTATCCACTGAGCCAAACTAGTTAGGGCTATGTTTGTTTGTTTTTTAACTGGTTCCTCCTTTCCCTGACTCCCCAATTTATACTACACACCAGGAATCTAATTTCTTTTTTTTGAACAAGCTAGCTCCAGGGAGTCGAACAATATCTGGTTCATAATAGGTACTCAATAAATGTTTAATGAATACATAAATGAAAGGAAGAAAGAGGGAGGGAGGCCAAGCAGTAAGAGGCTATCTGCATGTTACAAAAAATTTTTAATTCTGCATGACGTGTAAATGAGAGAAGATCTGTGGGCTCAGATGGTGTAAGGAGACTACAAATAGTCCATAATACACCAATCCACTAAAGGTTAGAAAGAAGCAGGAATTTCAGTGTTTCCACACAGTGAGGCAGACTGAAGCAACAAGGGAAAACAAAGACCCAAGACAGTGTGTGACTGTCATTCCAATTTTCTACATATCTCTGCACCACACTATGTACACATGAATTCTTAACTGTCCGACTAATGTTCATTTCAAAGAAAGAATCAGAGCCACAGCGACCTCAGGGTGACTAGCCATGGAAACAGAGGAGAGAGTGTGTGGTCATTAGATGCTGTTGTCAAAGAACAAAGGAGGGACAAACAAGCAGAAAGGCAGTCAGCAAGGGTTCGGTATTCTCCCACATTCATCTGGGGGAAATTGGCTGACAGCCAAGGTTTAATGTGAGCGTGGCAATTGGGTAGCCTTGGCAGGCTATGCACAACTGCTCGTCTATCACTATTATAATAACAGATACAAAGGGTCAATATTTACAGAGATGCATGAGAAGGAGTAGCCAGATAAGTCTGGGAGTGTCCCCGGGAAACCACAGAGCAGTAAGGCTCATCTCAGAGGCATACATTCCAGGAGCTGAGCAAACTGTTAGCTGTTAAATAGATGTGTGTTTGACACATAGCTAGAAGAGAGGTGCTACTGTAAGTAGCTTCAGTGAAAAGTAGCAAAAGATTGCAGAGGGGGAAATGTGAGCATTTCTGATGAGAGAGAGAGAGAGAGAGAGAGAGAGAGAGAGAGAGAGAGAGAGAGAGAGAGAGAGAGAGAGATTGGGATGTGATGACTATGACACTTAAATGGAGCAGAGAATCTGGGACAGAGATCCACGCCTCTCATTTGTGAGAGCTCAAAGGGGGAGAGTTGCACTGAGTAATTTTGCTTGGCAATCAATTTAATATCACCATCTTCTTCCCCCAATTAAAAGAAAACTGTAAAATTAGACTAGATAACAGAGCTAGATCACATCCCTCCTAAGGCGACTCAGCATTCTACAGCATTTGCATGCCGACTCTCAAGAACTGTGACATGCAAAGTGGCCTTCATTTTGCTGCCTCCTAAGAGAAACTTTGGCTTCCCATTTCTCTTACTTGTGGTTCACATGGTGAGCAGGTCCTGGGTGGATTATCCCTGAGGAACAAAGAGACCCAAAACAAGTAATAATGGCATCCCACCCGTGACCTCTGTCTGCCCTCAGAACTGCCAAGCCCTGTGGGCCTTCAAGAGCTTTGTTTCCCCACCAATTGCTGGAAAAGGTGTCCCTCAAGGAGTGCATGATCTATTTCACTAAAGTAGTGCAGGAAGTCCCTGACTGTAAGAGAGGAAGACCCGATCTCAGTACAACCCTATGAAACTTTTACTTTCTAGTCTGGGGATACGCAACATTGAATGAAGAATCTTAGTTCCAGTTTCACTAAGAAGTAGTTCAGGTTAGAAAATCATTGAACACCAGGGCCTGAAGGGATATATTCCTAACCATCTCATTATTGTCCAGGGAGAAGCGACTTAATATAATTCATTCCTTCATGCATGGATGTAACATCTATTTACTGAACACCAACCACACATGTGCCAGACACTTCATTAGTGGTTGTACAGATAAAATAGTGGCTAAGACTTGATATTTGCCCTCATAAATTTGCCAACAATTGGACAGTCAATATTATGAACCTGAGAATGGTAAGCATTGCCATAGCATAAAAGAAGTCAGTGTATGCATTGATTAAGAGTGCAGGCTGTGGCCCTGGCCAGGTGGCTCAGTTGGTTGAAGTATCATCCCATACACCAAAAGGTTATGGGTTTGATTCCCAGTCAGGGCACATACCTAGACTGGGGTTCTGTCCCCAGTAGTGTGTATAAAGAAGACAGTCAATCAATCTCTCTCTCTTTCGTCAATAAACATATCCTCAGCTGAGGATAATTTTAAGAATTAAAAAGAGTATAAGCCGTGGACTGAGGCCATCTGAGTCCAATTACAACACCACTGCTCTCACGTCATATTGCCTTGGGCATTTGATTTCACTTCATTGTGCTTCAATTTCTTTTTCTGTAAAATATTGGTATCGTTTTCATTTATCTTGAAGGGTTGCTATATGATTAAAATGAAAAATACTTGTACACTGCTTAGTAAAATAGTTGAATTAGTAACTGATCATGAATGCATTAGTAGGAGTAGTTGTAGTAGAGTAGTAATGCCTTTATTATTATTAGAACCCAGACCTGTAAGTTAAAAGGAAAGCTTCCCAGCACTTTGATGAGCGGGCAAGAGGGATCTGGCAAAGGGATCAAATCATTTTCTGGGTTTCTGGTTCTGGTTTCCTGGACTTTACTACTGACATTTCGGGGCTTTCTGAATGACAAAAAGGCCTAGGCCATAACTGCACTAACATAACTCTAGGGATACGTCTCATGCGCATGATATCTTAGATTTATATCTCACGTTCCAGTAAATGGCAGTAAAGTAAGTACATGAGGAAGGAACAGCTCTTTCTAATGCACACAAAGGTTTTGTTTCCGTTAGAAGTGTGGCTTCCTGGGGCATTTTTTTCCTAACCCAAATATGATGAACTATGTAAAAACATGTTCACACATAATATGTAACATACATGTAAGTTGGCAACACTTTCTGTCTTCCTCTGTAGGCTGGGATGTATCAGTTGTTTATTGCTAATAACAAACCACTCCAAAACTTGGTGACTGAGACAACAATATTATTGAATCTGCGATCTGGGCGGGGCTCAGTGACTTGCTCTGCTCCATACCCCAGCACTGGGAAGCTTGACTTGAAGCTGGGCATCCACATTCGAGGTGGCTCATTCACAGGGCTGGCAAGTTGGCAGTGAACTCAGTCAAAGCCAGGGGCTTCATTTCCTGCTGGCTGTTTATTTGGACTTCCTCATAGCATAGCTGCCTCAGGCAGTCAGATTACTCACATAGTAGTTTCGGGCTCCTAGGTGAGTGTCACACAAAAAACCAGGTAGACACACTGCATGGCTTTTTTGATCTAGCTTCAGTACTCAAATTACATTAGTGTCAAGCCCATGTCACTTCATGGGGCAAGAATATAGTCTCTCATCTCTCTATAGGGGAAGTCTCAAGTTTCATGATGAGAAAAACATGGGAGGTGCGACTGTATTGAAAAATAAAATCTGCCAGAAATGCCACTTCATTTTGCCCACCGGAGTGTCCAGGACAGTGTCTGACATAATGTTGGTGCTTAATAAATATTTGCCATTGAATGAATAAATTCGGTGAATGAAAATAAATGAATAAATCGGTATTATTACTCTACTTCCTGCCCCTTTTCAACTGACACTGGTTTTGGGTGTCAAACTTGGCTCCTGGCTTGACATGTACTCTTTAATCTGGGCATTTGCTTTTGCATGTCTACACTTGATTTTGAAGTTTTAAGCTCCTTTGGGAAATAAGGAAATGATTATAAAGAAAGCTTGGTAGTGCCTTTGAAGAGTAGTAATTTGAATAAATGAGGTGGAATTTGATTGTAAAGATTTATCAAGTCATCAAAAACTATTATAAGAGGAGATAATAGTTCTGAGAGAGGGAGATCGTTGATGATGAACCCGTTGGTTGCGCTGAAGGACTCGCTGTGAAGACAGTCAATTGGGCAGCTTCTAGGGGCAAAGCAGCCACAAGAAGCATCAGCAGAACTAAGTTTAATTAAAGTTCAGCAGTGGAAGAGTGTGCTCTAAAAAGATTAGCGACAGCAATCGAAGCTGTGCCTCCTGGGACATATTGGATGACTGAAGTACTTCTGTGTGTGATGTGATTAAAATAATCAACAAGAATGTTGAACATCGAATCATGAATTTAAAAGACTTAGTGTCTCTATCTAAGGCTGTAGCCAACATCAAACAGTAATTCTGATTCATCCTGGAGTGTGGAGAAGACCATCCATATAGTGGCTGTTTTCGGAAGTCATAGTGGAACTGTCTTATTCTTTGTCCATAGCAATCTGATATATTATTATCCATCAAGATTTTAGTTCTCTGCCCTTAATATAAAACATAGGCACAGATGAAAATTGCAACTTGAACTGTGTAATTTAGGATAAGTTACAGATGATAAATCTCTCCAATTTAGTGCCGTAATTATTTTTATTTTTAATGAAAACAAGGAAGAATTTGTATAATCTTGTTAAGTGGAAAACGCTCAAATTTCAGAATAGAAAAAAAAAATAGCATGCAGTTGATCATGTCATTCCTGATTATTTCATCAACATCAAGTGTTTCTTGGATTCTTCCAGAATGGTAGCATTTTCCCAACTTTGATTGAAGCTAAGAAAAAATAATCTGCATTCTTTATTCCCTTTTTAATACCCCTTTCTACATTTTTATTAAAGGAGAAGAGTTACACACACAGGGATTTAGCTATCAGGTTTGGAGTGTCACAAAATATTAAGAAAATGGTATCATTCCCATATCTTCCTATTGAAACCAGTCTGCCCATTGTCATAGTGAAAATGACTGATAATTACCTTGTTAGCTTTTTTCTCCTTGTTTTACTAAACTAAATGCATGATGTGGCTGAATGGGTTTGACAGAAAACGTACTTTTTAAGTATGTGATAAAATTTACATTTATTTACATATTAATAGTATAGGACTTGGACATCACAATTTTATCACTGGCTTTAAGAAATACTTATTCTTGATTTATCTTCAGATTTGCTATGAGAGATTTAAAATATAATATGTTACAAATTCAAGAGCTGAGTAGTCAAATACATTATTTAAAAGCTTTTCTATATACTTTAAATTATGCCCAAATTGATATTGCTTGCTAAGTAGAAAGTGAATTTATGTTTTGTTGTGTATAAGTAAATGGGAATTTAAAAGTAGATACATGTTTTCACTGGCATAATTCTGATGCCCAGATTAAGGCATCTGAAGCACCCTGTCATGAGCCTCGTGGTGGAGATTCCAGGTGTAGTTAAACCCTTTCCACAGATCAAAACCTCAGAAACAGTGCATGTCCATATCCTGGCTGTCTCTTCTCAGGGGTCCCAAGCATCACCGCTTAGTCTATGAAGATGATCATACAAAAGGAAGAAAAAAATGTTCAGATGAGGCTGTGGCTACACAAGGAGATACTGACTCACCAATCTAAAGTAGTTTCTCTACTTTATTCTCACTTTCCACCACCACTTTTGATTACAGTCTTAATCATCTCCTATAATTAGACTTTTATGTGTGCATTACTATGCTTCATTTCTGTCTCCCTCACCGGTGTGTGGGCTCCCTGATGGAAGTCTATGGGGGATTTGTTTCCCAGTGGGAATCCCTGGTGCTCAGTTCAGGGCATTGCATACAGTAGGCACTTCAGTTAGTTTTTATTGAAGACTTAAAGCTACCATTTGGGGAAAGGGATTTCTCATTTAACCTGAATCAGAGCAGCACCGGGACCAGTCCTGTACACAGATTTCAAGGCCTTATTTACATGTGAAGTCACCAGCATTGCCTGCTCTCTGCCAATAGTCATGAGTTTAATTAGGATCTACTTTCTCTTTACATTTTCTTTTAACATGTCTCATAGAGATGTTGCTCCCTAAAATAGCCTTCATCTTCTCAAGGTGACTTTCATGCTATAAAGTCCCTTGATAGAGTCTGGAGACATCTGGTAGAAAGATATAACTAAAATCTGGCAATAATAATAGTAATAATAATAAATAATAAATAAATCAAATCTAGCAACCATCTTATCTTCCAGTTAGTGGCGTGAACCTCCAGAGTAAAAAATAAACATTTGTCTGGAGCAGGTAGTGTCTAAAATGGAGGATAAATAACTTCCTCTGTTCACTTTATTTTTCTCTCTTTAGGGACTTCTGACTGGTAAGATTAGATATACCATTACTTGATCATGAGTTTCTTTTTATCCTTGTGTGCCTGTTACAGCCTCTGTGTGGCACTTTGCTCATTGAAGGCCTTCTGGTGACTTGAAATCAGCAACATTTTTTAGTCATTTGGTGGTAGGGATGACATAGGTGGGGAAAGGAATATGGAGTTAGAAGTTTCCACTGTCCATCTTTGAATATTTAATGCTGACAGTAGCACTTTTTTTAAAATCCTCACCTGGGATATGTTTCTTTTATTAATTTTTAGAGAAAGACAATAGGGAGAGAGGGGGGGAGGAAGAGAGAGAGAGAGACATCGATTTAAGAGAGAAACATCTATTGGTTGCCTCCTGTACTTGCCCCAATGTGGGATCAAACACACAACCTAGGTACGTGCCCTGACCAGGAATCAAACCCGAAACCTTCTTGGTGTATATAATGCTGCTTTAACCAACTGAGCCACCTGGCAGGGCGACAGTAGCACTTTTGAGCTATGTAATCTTGGTTGAGTTGGTTGGC
>NC_137088.1:39418531-39422428 GCF_951640355.1 Cnephaeus nilssonii | reverse complement strand
ATGTTGAGGCCAAGAAATAGCATTTAATTGAGTTCTCTATTTCTGGAGCTTATTTTATTAAACTTTTTTATCACTTTCAAGTTCATGGTGATGGCATGGCAGATTTATTTCTGTAATTAAATGGATTGTTATTTACCAGCAGAAATAAAGCTGGCATAAAAAGACACATGATCAGTAACATAGTTCAGACTTTATGAATTATTACTAAGGGCTGATGAATGGGATAATTATTTCTTTCCGTACAGGTTAGTGAATTGTGTCTCAGGTCTGAACAAACATTGGAAACAGATCAGAAAAGACCAATTACCAGCAATTTGTGACCATCCATGGTGTTGTTGTTTTTTTCCTCCCCTTCCTTGGCTTCAGAATAAGTCATAGAAATATTACAAAATATAATAAACTTTTCATAGTGCTGTGGTCAGCACTTGAACAATGTGAGTTACAGTCATAATATTATTGCTGGCATGTGTTATATTGTGGGTTGGATTCTGTAAGCCATGATTTGATGTGTGGGAGCCTCCAGCGTGGTGTTGGAGTTCCACGTGTTCAGGGTGGGTGGTGTATGAACAGACAGGTTCTAAATGAGTCAGCCTGACACAGGCTTGCATTTTTACACGGGTGAGGACACTTCTGAAAGATAATAATGATTTGATAACGATAGCTCTCAATGACCTTGGAGCATTATTACATCTAAAAGGATCTCTAATTGGGCTGAAAAATATTGTAAGGGGGTAATTCAGTCTTCATGACAGGGAAACAGGATTAAAACAGGAGAGTTGGGCACAGCATCTACAATAAATCACTGCTGAGCTTTTTGCAGGCTACACCTTTGGAGTGTATGTGTTTAAATGATGCTGCTCACGAAATCCACCCAAATCAACCAGATTTAGTTTCAGAGTGAAGGATAAAAGAACATTCACTTTTCAGTTTGAAAAGTTGTATAAGCCTCTAGCAAATTGTGTGTAGAGTAAGATCAAATATCTTCCTTTTTTTTGTAAAAGCCAAAAATTAACGGGAGTAACCCTTTTTAGCTTTACATACAAAGAAGAGTGAAAACAAGAATAGAATTATTGGTAAGGCAGTCATTTTACTAATAGTTCTCATATCAGTCAGATGCGTAAAGTCATGCAGTGTTACCATACATCCCACAAATCTCAGTGGCTCAAAACAACAAAGGTCTTTCTAGGGTTATATGTCCATCTTGGGTTAGCAGGAGTCTGCTTCTCATTGTCTTCACTCAGGGGCACAAGTTGATGAACCCTCCACTAATGGGAGTAACATTGGTCACCTTGGGTAATACAAGGAAAGGTAAAAAATTGTGGCCCAGCTCATAAATACCCCTACTCACATATTATAGGCCTAAGCAAGTCACTGACATGCCCAACTTCAGGTGTAATTTGATCATAGGCCCAGAATGAAGAAAATACGAAATGCATGGTAAAGAGCCATAGTGAGTACCACAGCAGAAGATCCATCTTCCCTTGATTAACAATGTTCTTCGGGAAATATATATTTTAATATTATGCAATCACCCCCTTTTTCTCCCTTACTATTTGAAGTTATCCCAGAAAACATCCCTGGACTAGATGACGGCTCTAGTTTCAGAAACACTGGATTTTGATGTTAGAGAGATCTTAGAGAATATCGAGGATATTTTTTCCAATGGTTTTTAGAGAGAGTGGAAGAGAGGAAAGAAGGGGGAGAGGCAGAGAGTGAGACAAACATCAATGTGAGAAGGACACATCAATTGGTTGCCTCCTACACTCACGCACCCCCACCAGGGCTGGGATTGAACCTGCAACCCAGGTACATGCCCTTGACCAGGAATTGAACCCTCTACTGTTAGGCCCATGGGCCAACACTCTAACCACTGAGCAATACAAGCCAGGGCCTTAGAGAATATTTGCTCCATTCTCTCACTTTACAGATAAAATTGATGAAAAAAAGTGACCTATGTATGTGAAATTATATACCTAATTGCACAAACTGAGTTAATGTCAAAGGTGAGTTCCGATTCTCTGTGAGCATCTTTTCTGTTACATTGCCAAATATCCTTTGGGATACTATGGTAATAACTGAAGTTGTTGAAGATTTCCACTGATATTTTACATGTAGAGTATAGCATTTTTATTATTTTATTTTGATAATGCATTGCACATGCCTACAGGCTAGCACTTACAAACCTTTTTGCTATACTAGGTGTACCAGTTAATAATGCGGATTTTTTTCAATAGATGGAGTTACACATAAGTTGATATATATGCAATTTGATATGTATGCTGTTTTGTTGTATTGACAGCAAGCTGCAAAACTTCATATGTCAAATTTGCTGATGGTGTTAACATCATAGATATTTTTACACTTAAAAATGTCAAATTTTGTGCCAAAAAATAGAGCATTTGCGGGAAGTTTTAATTCATTACTTTATTTTGGAGAAAAAGTTATTGTATACTTTGGGAAGCTCATGGTGAACATGCTCCATCTCAAGATACTTGTGAACGCTGGTTTAAACGCTTTAAAAAATGATGACTTTGATGTGAAAGACAAAGAACGTCCAGGTCAACCGAAAAAGTTTGAAGACCAACAATTACAAGCATTATTGGATGAAGATGCATGTCAAACTCAAAAACAACTTGCAGAAAGATTAAACATTGCTCAGCAAACAATTTCTGATTGTTTACAAGCAATGGGAAAGATTTTAAAGGAAGGGAAATGGGTGCCACATCAACTGAACGAAAGACAAATGGAAAACTGAAAAGTCATCAGTAAAATGTTGCTTCAACGGCATGAAAGAAAGTCTTTTTTGCATCTAATTGTGACTGGTGATGAAAAGTGGATTTCTTTTGAGAATCCCAAATGCACAAAATCATGCGTTGATCCAGGTCAACCATCAATATCGACTGCAAGGCCAAATCGCTTCTGCGTTTGGTGGGACCAGGAAGGTGTGGTGTATTATGAGCTTCTAAAACCAGGTGAAACTGTTAATACTGATCACTACCGACAACAAATAATCAATTTGACCCATGCTTTGATTGTGAAATAACCAGAATGTTCCAGAAGACACAGCAAAGTAATTTTGCTTCATGATAACGCACATCACACACTTCAAAACCAGTTAAAGACATATTAAAGATCTTGCCTGGGAAGTATTAACCTACCCGCCGTATTCACCAGACCTTGCTCCTTCAGATTACCACTTGTTCCCATCGATGGCACACGCACTTTCTGAGCAGCACTTCGAAACGTATGAAGAAGTGGAAAATTTGTTCTCTGAATGGTTTTCCTTAAAACAAGAAAATTTCTATTGGGACAGTATCCACAAAATACCTTAAAGATGGGGAAAATGTGTAGCTAGCGATGGACATTACTTTGAATAAAGAACTTTTGATATTTCTCTTGAAATTATCATGTTTTCTTTGATTACAAAATCCGCCATTATTAACTGGTACACCTAGTGAGTTCATGAGAATGGAACACTTATATTTCATTAACTATTAGATTCCCAGCATGTAGAATAGAATCTGGCACACATAAGGAATTTAATTCATATTTATCACTTTTTAAGTTTGTCTTGTGAATGTCCATTTACCCTGCTCTTTTGTGAGTTTAAGAGGCAAGAGTAGTTTTATTTATTTGTGTAGTATCACTACTAAATATTATGCCTAAGCAATAGTATGTAGTTTGGGATGAGTTAATAAATAAAAGGAAATATGGGTTGGTGGAAAGGCTGAACTAAAACATATTTTTCAAATAAATCTTATTTAAGTTCATAAATGATACCAAAGCTAATGCTACAACCCAAAGGATTCTTTCATAAAATTTATAGCTTAGATGCAGAAATTTACCTGCCATTTGTGAAATGAAGTTCTTATGGATTATCCAATAAATCTGCTATTC